>NW_024429187.1:4407184-4599684 GCF_017639785.1 Mesocricetus auratus | reverse complement strand
CCCCTTCCTTCCTCACCCTAGCCTCCTCTGGAAGCACTGCTATGATGTGCTGGGATTTAAGGTTTTCAGACTGTAGACAAATAAGGTGTGGGGTAGGCTGTCAATGTTAAATTGTTGTGTTATGCTTTATTTCTTTTTGTACCTCTCTCTCCGTGTGTGTGTGTGTGTGTGTGTGTGAGTGAGTGATATGCAGATGTACACATGCCATAACATGTTTGAAATCAGAACACAGGTTGTTGGAGTAGGTTCTCTCCTTCCATTGTATGGGCCCTGAGATCAAGCCTGGGTTTACAGCAGGTGCCTTCACTTTCTGAATCCTCTCACAGGCTCAAGATGACAGGGTGACAATTTGATTCTGCATACAATGACTCTCATTGTTTTCCATTCATCACATCCACTCAGGACAGACTTGTGTAAAATTCCCAAGCTCTCCGTTCCAATCCTACCTTAGGAATGTCTCCTTTCACTAATCCAGGAGGCCATTCCATAGACTTGCTACAGATCCGAACAAACTCCGTGTTGCTGTCTCCTGATGACCTTCCCAGCTGCTCACTCTCTCCCCTTCCATCTTCTGTTGTACTCTGCATCTCTTCCTCTGGATGCTGGGCTCAAAACAATCTTTTACTCTTTCCACTGGCATCTTGTGTTCCACCCCGCCTCCCTCACCACTCATGTCTCTTCTTAAATCATACCCTCAGCAAGTCATTATGGTTTTTTCCCTCTGTGTGGAAAGATTTCATCCAGGTGACAGACATGATTTGCAGATAAGTCCCCTCCCCAGCCTCTCGCACACCTGTAGCGCTAGCAATCAAGCCCTAGCCTCTTGTGCATTCTAGGCAAGTGCATCGCCATGGCATGGCATCCTCATTAATTAGGTTTGTAAGTCATAGATGTGTTCTCGAGCAAGTCAACATCCTCTGCAGCCATGGTTCTTGCACCTGCAGCGTGATGGGATTGTGGTATGTCTCTATCTCTTAAAGGCATAGTCTACGCAGAGGAATCTGTTGCAAGCCTTCTCAAACTCTTGCAGTAGACTTGTCTTCTTTGGGCCTCTTCCCTTTCCTGTACAGCATAATGGCTTCTAGGAAGCCTCACTTGAAGAAATCTGCCAACCATTGCTAGAAGACTAAATTACCGCCTCCTTTCCCATGACTGACGACTCTTCATACTCTCTGTTCCCATCCCTTGTAAGGGAAGCTGTCACTGATTTGCTATAACTTCATTCACTTCCTTTGCCCTGCTTTAGTAGAGCTAAATAATGCGAAAGTAAAAGTTAAGCTATGGTCACTACCAAGAGAATGGGAAGTGCATATGCTACTTCCAATATGCTGGCTTTATTGGTCCTTTAAGGTGATAGGAGAGAGAGACACTTGAAGAGGGACCAATGAGTCAAGGTCAACAGGAAGAGAAAAACATCATCAGTCTCTTGCTGTGGTATCATGTTCAGGGTACTTTAGGTCTTTGGTAGAGAGTTTATATAACAAGAATTTCTTTCACTCTAAGTGAAAGTTCACAGGAAGGAAATGTTTTCTGGTTAAAGCTGAATCTTCTAGAGAAATCTTTGTCAGTTGCTGCTTGGTTAATTTTGGCATAGTTCCTAAGTACTGTTTCCAACTCATGAGCAATTGGATATCATGAAGACAAACCTTTACTTTAAAATGATTAGTAGGCATCCTAGTTACTTTCTATTGCTGTGATAAACCCTATGTCCAGAAGCAACCCTGGAAAGGTTTGTTTCAGCTTACAGCCTACAGTCTATCATGGGAGGAAATCAGGGCAGGAACTCAGGGGCAGGAACTGAAACAGAGACCATAAAGGGGCACTGCTTACTGTCTTATACCCAATGGCTTGCTCAGTCTGCTTTCTTAGAGAGTTCAGGACCCCTAGCCCAGGGGTAGCATGATCCTCAGTGGAGTAGGCTCTCCCACATCAATCATTAGTAAAGAAAATGCCTTTCAGACTTGCCTATAGGCAATCTGATGGAGGCATTTTCTCAACTGAGTTACCTCTTCTCAGGTGACTCTAGCTTGGGATGGGACTAAGGGTTCAGCTTACTTTTGACTTAGAATATTTTTATTCAGCTAAGTCCTGATGCTTGATATGGATAGTGTATCCTGTGTGTTTTCAGTATAGTGTGTACCATAAGGTGGAAGGGAACATGAGTTTTAATCAGTATTTTCAACTCATAGATAACACAGGAAAAGGAGCTAGAATGCAAAACAATTCTATGACCTTACTATCATCTAGGCATTACTTGGTGTCTGCCATTGGGAAATCCACCATTCTGGTTATCTAAGTTAGACCTTAACCAGTCTCTCCATACCCACAGTAACTAAGAGTGGTGACAAGAAATGACAAACAATTTCTTTTCTACACACAGAACTGAATGGAAGAGGGTTTGCTGTGTTGCTTCCCTCATTAATTAGTGTCAAAAGATGGCTTCATTGGTTCCCTTAGGAAGTGCCATTCCTTCATGCACAAGAGGGATCATGCCTTCTTCGTAGAGACTTTAAGGAGAAGTACACAGTGTTCTAAGCAGAGCTCCAGGAGGTTACAATAGGGTCATTTTGAATAGTCATTTACTCTGGACTAAAATTATGGAAATGTGAGCTTGTCTTTTGTGTTCTTCTGAAAGGAAGCTTCATATTAAAGTAGTCTGTTTAAGTGATTTCCCACCACAGGAAACCTCCCAGGGATTAATAACCACAGTAGCGAGAAACAAAGGTTTTCAAACCTCAACTTGGGATGACATAGGAATGAGAGATATTCTGATTGTAGTATTAAGAACAAAGCAAAAATCAGGGAATTGGGAGACTCTGAACTTAATTGGCCAAAGCACAGAGGCAGTTCCCCAGACCTGTGTAGTCCACAGTAAGTGTGAAAGGTTAGGCTGTGATCCAGAGCCCGAAACACTAACATTCTCCAGTTTCTAAGTAGTATTTTTAAAAAGTAACAATGGCCAGGCAGAGGGATGGATCGGAGGTTAAGACCACTTGCTGCTCTTGAAGAGAACCTGTTTCCAGCACCCACATCAACACTCACAACTTAGCTTGGTGTAATTCCAGTCCCAGGGGATCCTATGCCCTATATTTACCTCGGAAGGTGCCTACATGTATGTGGAACACACATACACTCAGGCCTACAAACACAGGCATCAAATAAGATAATGAACTTTTGAAAGGGAACAATAGAAGCCTGGGGAGATGGCTCAGTGGGTTAACAGCACCACACTGATTTAAAAGTCAAGTGTGGAGCTGTGTGTCCTGTAATAACAGCGCTGGGGAGACAGACAGGCTGAACCCTAGAGCTCACTGGCCAGCCAGTGTAGATGAATCATTGACTTTCTGTCCAATGAGAGAGTCTGACTCAAAAAATATCATGGTGGGTAGGTAATTGAAGAAGACACCCTACCTCTACCTCACAATGCCATAACATTACTTGCTGTCCTGTGTGTTGTTCGCCCATGTCTTTGTGTGTGTGTGTGTGTGTGTGTGTGTGTATGTGTGTGTATGTGTCTATATGCTGTAATATATACATAAACTCTCCCTCTTGGTTTGATTGATTTTGTTTATTGCTTTGATTTTCTTTCACTCATCTCATTCCATAAGTTCTCGGGGACATTGATCAGCCCTTTCCATTTGCTTATAGCTCTTACTGCTTGCTGAAAACAAGCCACTGTGTTGATCTCGGGTAGAGCTGTAAGTAAGTCCAGAGGAGAGTTGTCACTTGGCATGGACAGCCACATCGACCCCCTTGGTAGAATGGTGCAGATTGCAGCAGCCATCACAGCTAGTGACAGAGGGACAACTCCCATGATTTCATTTTTCTTCTTAGGTAAATAAAATTGCATTGAGCATATGTAGCATCTATACACAAATCTTACTAACTTGATGACTGTCCACAGATAACATCTTTCTGGAGAAAAGTAAATGGTTTCTACCCTTCTTTGTCCATGCAGAGATTACTGGACCAGTCTCGACTGTCCTCCCTTATTTTCTTTCATTTCAGATAAAACTAAGTCATGACATTTAGTTGTGAAACAGAATCCAGGTAATAGCTCTTGAAAGTTTTCATTGTTGGACTTTTGAGTCTGAAGAGATTTTTTCCTTTGAAGTAAATGGCGATTGATGTCACCATTTGCCCCTCAGATGAATACAGTTCATCCCAAACTCCCAAAGGGATGAAGCAAATTTATCACCCCTAACAGAACAGGAGACATAGCAGGCCTCTAGGAGCCATATTTATGGATACTTTAAAATCTCCATCATTAATTTAACATCGTGAATAGAATTTAAAAGATTTTTATATGGACCAGCCCAAACTTGAACTCACTATTGTTAGTGAACAGTCCTTTACAAGATAAATTCATGATAATAAATACAATTTCAGAATGATAAAATGTTTAATTCATTAGAAGACAAACTATTTCTAATCTGCTTCAAATAATTATAAACAGATATTGTGGTTTGACTGTTAAATTAGTTTCTCTCAATGTTCTTTACTAGCTATCAGTTTTTCCTAAATAAGAGAAAAAACTTACAAAATTAATTTTCTAATTATTTTGTCCAGTGCATGGCTTTATATTGCTATTATGGCACTATAGTTCTAAGACAATTTTCAAAGTTTCTTCAAGTCAACTTTTGAAAAAACAAATAAACAAACAAACAAAAAACCATATTGACATTTAAGTACCTTGGAAATATTATCACCCAACTTAGAGACTGATGAGCAGGGGTGGCCTGACAGGTGGGGCATGGCGGTGTGGGGGAGGGTCTTGCTTGTAAACTCCTTGACACTTGACCTGTTCTTATGTGTGGGGTATCTGATATATTCATGTTTTCTGTGCTTAGCTCTTTTAGTCTCCCTATTTTTTCCCACCAGCATTTGTAGGTATTTTCTGGAGTCTTTCACTGAATACAGGCTATGTTACTAATGAGATCCTCTTCTAGGTTGGGTCCCAGAGGAATCCATCTAAGATCCAAAAAGACAAGTATTCACTGGCCACAGCCTAGCAGATCAAACCCACTACAGTGATTTGATTGCTCAGGATTCATTTTGATAACAGAGTTCCTAATTTAGGAAAAAGTAAGACATTTCTATTTAGTTTAACCAAAGCATAATGCTAATAAATGTAAATATCTGATTTATGAATATCTTGGCCTCACTCCTTCAGTACTGCTTCTAATGAGCTGGTTTTTAAAAAGTTTTAAAATCCATATTTATGATCTTGTAAGAAATTGGTTTCCACTGTTTCCAGGGAAAATGTGTAGATGAAATAATCACTTCCAGCAGCGCCTTCTACTCCTATGAAAAACTTCTTGAAAGGTTTGTGGCCTCGCCAGTCAGATTTCAGTATCCTAGCAGACACACTATTTGTCAGAAGAAATGAGAGGTGGTAGATATATTGATTGCTGTTCTACATCACCTGTTAATTATACATGTGTCCTGTAACATAATATCATATACTTTAAGCATATTTTATAAATATTAATTAGAAAGAAAAAATAAAATGTCCAATAAAGATCATGGCCCATCACCCAAGTTATAAGATGTCTTTCACCAATCTATTTATTATTAATTTTTAAAGTTTACATACAAAGTAATTGGTTCATTTTGACATATTGGACATAATTATCAATATATTTGGTTTTTATCCCCATTCCTAATTATTCTCTTCCCATTCTCCACAATTCCCTCTCAGGACTATCTTGTTCCTGGGCTCCAGCATCCATTTGAACCCTCGGAGTACCCTGGTTTTAACAATGGGGCCACTCTCAAGCAGGTACCTTCAAATCCGTGTGGTCCAAGTCAAGAGAGGGCCTAACGGGTTTCCTCTCCAATCACATCTTACCAAACTCACAATGGGATTTGAGGCTTGTGGGGACTGTGGGTCTGTCTCAAGGACAGGACTGTGGGTACCTGCACCAGGAATACATAGGTTACCTTTTGGGTGAGGTTTCTGTTTTCCTTCTTCAGACAGGGAGTCCCACAGGTGGAGCCCTGTGTTTACTTCTTGGTGCATTGCCTGCCTTTTTCTCTGCATTTTTAGTCCTGCCATCACTGCCTTTGTGGATTTCCAAAGCTCTTCCCTCCTTTTCTCTTCAAAACAAAGTCTCTCTTTTTCACATTGATTATTTTCAACTGGGAAAATGTAGAGGCAGCTTCAGGCCCGCCATCTTACCTGGTAGTCTGGAATCCATCTAGATAGTAGATGATGGACTAAAGATATTAGAGGCAAGAGATATATCACTGGTATAGCGTTACAGAGTATAACATTTTCAGAGGCAGACAGTTATAAGCAGGAGGACAGGAACTCATTCTCCTGCGGGAACTCTGTTCTCACTTTACTTTTAATAGCTAGAAAATGGGACTGGTGTTTTGAAAACCTGCCTACCCTTTAGAAACATGGCGGTGAATAAAAAGAACACAGACTGGGTTGAGAACCTCTGGATGCTGTTTCTAACCTTGTCACCTGATCTAGGTCAAGCAACAGATCTCTTCTGGGTGACAGTGACAGGATTGGATGAGCCAGGCTGATGATCCTGCTGCATGTTGCAACCACTTTAATTGACATCCCTTTTTATAAAGATAATACTTTCTAACAGCATGAAGACAGAAAGGAGCCTTCATGCCAGGGCTCTTGGTCTGCTGACAAATACTGGCAAAATTCTTTCCGGTGCTTCCCACTCAGGGCTCACTGCTGAGTCATCACTTCAGGTCTGTAGTCTACATGGTACTGTGTAAGAAGAGCTCCATGTGGCCAAAGTCAAAGGCACAGGTTATTGACCTCTGCTTGACCCTATTAAACCTGTTGGAGTGGGACTTAGGTGGTGGAAAACAAACTGGTTGGTTGGGCACCCATCAAGATCCTGAATTTCTTGCTCAACCAGGAAGTAAGCAGAATGGGAATTCTCTTTAGTTCACTTGTCTCAGTAGATTTGGGTAATCCAGAGTGTGACATGTGCTATAAAGATGCTAAAGCACACAACAGGAGCTTTGAGAACTGATGTCACTTCAGAGTATCATGAAAAGACACTAAACTCTTCAGAATAGAAGACCTGATCTCTGAACCTGAATGTGAAATGTCACTTGGGGAGATCATTTAGCATCCTGGGATCTGTTTCTTTCTAAACTAAGAGTTTCAATGAATCCTTTTGCACTTTTGTTTGAGTCCTGGCAAGCTCAGATTCTTTGTGATACTACAGCATTATGAGATAGGCCACTGTAGTTTCTTGGATATCAAACGACATCTGAGAAATAAACCAAGCAAAATTTTGCTATATCCAACCTAGGTAGGACTTCAGAGAGATAAGAGTGTTATGGACAGCATTTCTACATTAGGCTTCCCCTAAGCCAGGGGGATTTGCTGTGTGTGTGTGTGTGTGTGTGTGTGTGTGTGTGTGTGTGTGTGTGTGTGTGTGATGAATAAAGAAACCAGTGATTATGGGGTCATAGAATCTTTACTATGCCGGACGTTGGTGGTGCACGCCTTTAATCCCAACACTAGGGAGGCAGAGGTAGGCTGATCTCTGTGAGTTCGAGGCTAGCCTGGTCTACAGAGCGAGTTCCAGGACAGCCTCCAAAAGAATACAGAGAAACCCTGTTTCAAAAAAACAAAAACAAAAAACTTTACTATAGTTTATTGTTTTATCCAGGACTTCTTTGTGGGGGATTTCAAGGCCTTAAGGCCTTAATATTTTAAATGAATAAAGTACAGCCAGATCTAAAGGTAATTAGATATTTTCAGTTGTTATGGGAGTTTAATTATCCATGTGATCTTATGACCTAGAGTTGCTTCCATATGTGGAATTTAGTCTCTGTCCTTTGCATGTAGCCCATATATGGGCAGCTCTTGTGAGTTGTACTATCAGATTTTCCTCAGAGAAGCTCAGAATTTGGCAGGTGTCTTGCCTTTAGACGGTCATATTATGCTAACACCATTTTCTTCCTGAGTCTTCCCTATGATACAGTCTCATATTTAAAATCACATTTTATGCAGTGTTACTATCTGCCATTCGTTCATCGCAATGACTGTTTTCTCTAATTTTGGGGGTCAGATGCCAATTCCATTTTAAGATTGTTAACTAAAGTTTGGGTGCTGAGATCACAAGTAGAGAAGTGGCCTCAGCCAGAGGCATTTTCACTCTTGTATAACCAGTGAGTGGACTGATGTGCTCTGCTGTTCAAAAGCCATCCTTGCTCAGGGCTAGGGTAAGTTTTCAAATGCCCTGGAAGCTCAATGGTGTCATGGCACGGACACTTTCTCAGAAAGAAAACACACATTCTGTGAATGATTAATCTGTATGCTGCCAAATGACACCAATGTTTAAAATGCACTTTGTAGAATATTTTGTATGGTGTCATAAAACTTTATTAACAGTCTTGATAAGTGTAAAGCATCCAAACAGAGCTTAGGTGGGTAGATGAAATGAGCCCAAGAGGCAGGAAAGGGAGAACATGTCAGCAAGGCAATGATCTCTACATAGAATCAGGACACAGAGCCAAAGTAAGAGAGAGATTTAACTATAGGCCAGTTATAGCACCTTCAAGTGGGTTTTATTTCTTAAACTTTCTAATTTCTCCATTTATGTTCCCAGCTGGATGCTAACCCCTTCAGGAAAGTCATTGTGGGGCTATATACCAACCACACAACTGCTGTTACTTAGGGATTTAATCATTTCTGGAATGTCTATAATTGCCTTCTTTAATGGACACTTCCTTATAGATATTTTAATAGTGTTTTGGATAAAGGCAGAATAATTCATATCCATGACTGGTGAAGAAGTGGGTACTTAAGCTGGCAATTCATTTCCCCCATCTCTTTCCTCCTCCTTCCTATCTCTTCCTTCTTTTCATTTCCTTTATCCCTCCCTCCCATCTTTCCTTCCTTCTTTAAAAAGACTAAACTGGGTTTTCTTGTTGCATAATCTTTCTCTGAAGACCTCCAGAAATAATTCCAAGTAGTTCAGTACTATTATAGGAAGAACATATTTTGCAAGTTCATGATGGTGGATGCAGTTCGTTAGTTTAAAATGCTGGTTTTGTAATTATATGCCATAGAATAGGAATTTGGGTTGGGTTTTGAGCTATTGCCAACTGTAGTAAATCTGGATATCACCATCAAAGTGGTGATGAACTCGGGGAAGCCACACTAGCTTGGTGAAGAGGTCAGGATCAGAGACAAGGATGAAGAAGATGCCATGTGAGACGTGAGTTGGCCAGAGATGCTGTACTCTACTGACTGAAGTTGCTCAAAGAGAGGAGGAGCTTGAGGCCATGGCACATGATGGACACATCAGGAGATGTTGAGTCCCATGTTGCTATGAGAACAAGGGCGGTATGGTAGAAAGGCTGTGGGAGCTGAGATACTGCTTAATGTATTATTTATGATCAAAACTAATAATGCAATATTGAGTAAACAATCTAAAGTTTCTCTTTGCTAATCCATAAAATTAAATTATAGAAGCAAATGAGCTTAGGGTTTCTTCACAAATTAAAATAGATTTTTATAAGGGATGTTTGACATATGCCTTCAAATGCTTGAAGAATGCTTGGATAAAAGAAGACTAGACTAAAACCTTAAAATATCCCAAGAGGAAACAAGTTTTGAAGAGTTGCAAAGGGGTGGAAATCAGCTTTAAATAAGACAGAATCGTGAGATGGCTGCCTGAGGGTGGTGGGTACCACACTAAGTTCCCCCATCAACAGGAGCATTCAAAAGAAGCCGGGAGGACCAAGTCAATGATACTGTAGAGAGAAAGCATCAATTGTGAGAGGAAGCAAGCTAGCTGACTTGAAAAGTCTCAGTTCAAAATTCTAGAAATTTCTATTCTTTTGGAACCTTCTGTGCTCGCAGCTGTATCTCTCAAGCTGCAGATGATTGGGGCATGGCAGGCACGGCAATCTAAGACCATCCTAGAATGAGAAGTGCCCTTGAGGGGGTTGGTTCATTCTGCACACACGCCTTTTCAGATGCTGCAGGATCCACATCCCTGCAACATTGCTTAACCTAACATAACCTGCAACAAGCAACTCCCCGATGTCTGAAGAAGAGCCAGAAGAGAGGCCTTCGAGAGGCCTCTCCACTGCTTTGGAAGACGGCTCATTTTCTTTCTAGCAGAGGCTCATCTCACTAGCAGCCAGGCCCACAACGCTAGAGGAGAATGTCACATGAGCACAGAACTCGTCCTTATTGATTCCATGGGTCTTTATGGTAAAGGGACATTAATTACCATCAGTCTGGTTGCACTAATGTGCTTGTAATAAGCAGGCCTGTGGGGATTCCCAGTAAGTGAGTTGCTTCTTAGACCCATCTGCTGGCAAGGGACAGGGTGGCCTGGGGACACGTGTCCTGCAGGAAAACCATTTCATTCGTCTAGAATTTCCACTCATGTATGCTCTGTCCCCAGAGCACTGTGTAAAACCCTCCCCGCTCCTTTCCCCACACTCGGTATTTCTGCTCACTGTGCAGCCAGCAGAAGTCCTGGGTTCCAGATGCCTCTGGCCCACCACACTCAGGCGGCCTTACAAACAAGGGCTGAGCAAGACCCTTAGGGAGAATCTAAAGAGTGTGCCTGTTTGGGGGTGGAGACATACCAAGGCGCCTACATGCTACCTTTTTTGGCAGAAAGTTGTCTTGGTACATAGCCATTTTCTTTTCTTGTCTCCATCTCCTCCACCCTTTATCCCACCTCCCTTTCTGAATACTAATTGTTAACACTTAATGAGCACTTACTATGTGCCAGAACCTATGGCAAGTGCTTAACCCAGTTGTCTCATTTAAGCTTATAGACTTAATTAGGTGATCTTTCTATTACCAGACTTTTTGCAGATGTGTGTGTGGGTAAAGGGGGGGGTAACAGGCTCAAAAGGGATGAGGGATGGAGAGATGACTCAGCAGATAAGAAAGAGCATATGCAAACCTAGAGGACCTGGGTTTGGTTCCTAGAACCTATTGTGGGTAGCTCACAAACCACCCGTAGCTACAGCCCTGGGGGACCCAGCGCCACCTTCCGGCCTCTGCAGGTACCTGCACACCATACCCCCCCACACACAGACAAATATGCATACATATAACTTAAGCAAAAGCAAATCTTTTTTTCTTAATTATTTAGTCAAAGTCGGAGCCTTCGACTGGACTCAAATGAGCCGTCCTTATTTCCAGTTCTGATATTTCTTTCACATGATTCCTTTTGTAAAACTTGGATGGGTATTGCATAATCAATAGGAACTTGAAGAGTGCCAGTTAACTAGTGGTTGTCTGTGTCCCTGTCTTACTGGTCTGTCTCCATATAACTTTTGGTAAACCTAAATGCCTTCTTCTTTCTATCGTTTTTTTTTTTTCACACTTATAATCTTCCTTTAATTCTGTCATTACAGGTATCTCATCAATGTCACTTTTGAGGGGAGAAACCTGTCCTTCAGTGAAGATGGCTACCAGATGCATCCGAAGCTGGTGATAATCCTTCTGAACAAGGAGAGGAAGTGGGAGAGGGTAGGACATGTCTTTGGCAATCCTTGAGCTGAGCAGAGAGGCAGGTGTGAGGTCCCGACCCAACAGCAGTACAGCACCTTATAGGAAAACAAACTCTTGGTTTCCATTTCTAGGCGTCAGGAGCAAGAGATTAGAGCCCAGGAGAGGCCACACCTCAAGCATGTGTCTTCATTCTCTTGCTACTTTGGCTAATCACGAGGTTGTTGTTTTTTATGTTCTGATTACTATCGGTGGTTGCATTGCTTTCTAGCTCATGTCGGTTATATTGGGAGATGACACATATGCAATGCAACAAATTAATTTGCTGAGGAAACCAACTACATAGTACCAGTTGGAACTTGCATCCATGGTGCACAAGCCTAGTGCACAAGCAGACAGGCTGACACTGTTTCCTGTGACTGGAAACAGGTACATGAGGTCCTAATCTGCCCAGCTACCAGCTGATCACAGACTTTGAGATTCTACCTTTAGATCCAATTCTGCTCACCCACTTGCCTATTTAGGACACTGGGGGGGGGCGGGAATCTCTTAACTACTCAGGTCTTCAGTCTCTTTACTTATAAAATGGCAATTCAATATATTGGTATCTATGAAACACTTGGGGCAGAGCCTAGAACACAGTGAGCATTCAATAATCCAGATTCCATATTAAATGTCCAAGAGTGATCACTGTTTTTTTGCAGGTGTATCCTCCTGGCATTTGTCCCTTGAAACACTCCAACAAATGGTTCTGAAAATAAGTAATACTGGGAAAATGCTAGTACTGCTTTTCAGTCCAAGGAATCTCAGAAAGTTCAGACATGTCTTAGAACACAGAGGCATCTTTAACTTTATTTAACATGACATTTCCCAAAATATTTTTAACATGAGACCACTAATAATCTTACTTAATGCAAAGCACACTGGGTAACTGATTGAAGACTATGTTCATAGTTTCTGTGGGCCAGTTGGCTAAGAATAGATTCCATGATGTCAACATGGTTCTAAATAGAGTAGAAGCCAAGTATGTCATCAGCAGCATCCTATAACTGTGACAGAATAAGACACCAACTCTTATAGAAAGGGTTGGTTTCAAGTTTTGGACTTTTACTCCATGGTAACCTGAACCTGTTGACTTGGGTCTGTGGTAGGATAGGGATAAGAATGGGGATCATGTTGCCTGTTCATCTCATGGTATATGGGAGACAAAAGGAAAACACTGTGACCCTGATATTCTTTCGAAGGCACATTTCTGATGACCCAACTTCCTCCCTCTAGACTTCACATCCTAAAGGTCCCATCATTTTCCAGGCATGCCATGGGCAAACAGCCAAGCTTTTGGTATGTGTACTTTGGGGGACAATTAGTATTTTGTTGTAGCCAGGGATAAACTCTCCAAAACTCACAATGATATCTCAGAGTCTCAGACAGCTAAGTAATAGGTCCGTCTGTAAACTGGACATTTGTGACTCAGCCAGTGGAATTCAAAACCCAACTCTGACTGTTGAGAGGCCTCTGCCCATTGTGTTATTGTGACATCATCAGATGTGACATCATCATAGTAAAAAGATTTAAATCACACCTGGTGATCTTGATTGAAGTTATTCTCCCTTACTGAGTTCCCATTTGACCAGAAAGAGATGAACCCTGGTTTCCTGCTGTCCACCTGAATCAACCTACTTTCCACTGCTTCTGTCAAGATGCCATAATTTCTGAAGTGTCCTCATCCCTCCCATTTAACAGAACTTCTGCCTATCTCTAGAAGAGGGGTTATTAATGACTGAGATGGCATGCATGGATCAGGAACTGTACAGCTGGGTAGCTCTTATGTACTGGGGTCATGGTAATTGTTTCAAGCAGTTAGCATCTCACACTGTCCTTTAAAGGTCAGTACTTAGAGACCTGCAGAGGGCCTGGGACCCTCACCTCTTTCTACAATTGTCTTCCCCTCTGGGGGTTAGATCATTTGTCGCATCAATTCTGCCTTACTTTAATGAGCCTCTCTGTCCAGAAGCCAGCCTTACATGTGGCTGTAGGAATAGGCTTCCTAAAACACAATTACATATTCTTTCCCTGGCCCAAATACTCCAGGCTGCTACTGTTCACTAAACAGGTCTGCATTTTATCTGGTCTTGCATTCAAGGCTCTGGTCCAGCCTCCAAGGTTTGTCAGCCTTTCCGTATCATCTGTATCAGACTCTATCTGTTCTGGGAATGTGTCCTGATGTGTCCTACTTCCTGCACAAGATGCCATGCTTCCTTTTCCTGGGATGAATGAATTGTACAATTATAGAAGTTGTAAGCGTTCTTTGAAGTCCAATTAAGATCTTACTGCCCCCTTCTCCGATCCCAATTGTGGTATACTTTCTTACCCAGTGTGCCCTGCAGCTTCGGTTTAGACCTCTGTTGCAGCCTCGCCGTAGCTGCCCTGAGTTGGGACTGTGAGCCTGCGTGCTCTCAGAGGGCAGAGGCCTCCTATCATCATGTCCCTATAACAATCTGGATATGTGCAATGCATAAAACAGTTTAATAAATATTTGTGGAATGAATGAGAGCCATTACATAATAAGAGTCCAAGATCCATCATTAGGTGTCCAAGTTTATGCTATTGCCCTTGATATAATGGCAGTTTTCTTTTTTTTAAGATGGCATAAAATCTTTATGTAGATTGAGTTTTATACATCATACTTTAAATGCATCAGAGGAGCTCACTTCTTAAAGAAATTCTATGCCTAATCTTTTTGTTTTGCTAAGCATGTGAGGAGGGGTTAAGGCCATAGACTAGAACATTTGCATATTGAATTGATTAAACTAGGAAACATTTCTGAGAAAAGTTGCTTAGCAATAGTTGAACTTACAGGGCAATGCAGCTCCCACATTCAGAAGCTCTGGTCATTCACAGGCAGGAGGAATGCCAAGGACCAAAAGCCCTGTTCTCTCCCAGGCAGGAGGAATGGCAGGGACCAGCCTCTACCCCAAATATGACTGGATGTGCTGGATGGCTTTACCTTGCAGCACCCAGGATATCATTTCTTCAAGGTTCCTAGGGTCATTTCACCATGTCCCATGGGGTCCATGGGAGCTTAGTGTCTGTGGAGTCTTGCCAGTAGGCATGTTGGTGAACATTCTACAGGGAAGGCATGAGTACTGGAGCAATTATCAGGGGAGGAACTGGAGTCTTTGAAAGAAGGGTCAACAGCTTCTAGCCTGATTGGCCACTAACCCTGTTGCCTGATCAATTAGTTCACCTTTTTTTCAATTTTTTATTCATTTTACATATCAATCACAGTTCCCCCTCCCACCCCTCCTCCTATTCCATCCACTTCCCCCCAACTTACCCAACCCACTTCTCAGAAAAGGCATGGGGAGCCAACAAAGCCATGGCATATTCAGTCAAGGCAAGGCCAAGCCCCTGCCCCCTGCATCAAGGCTGAACAAGGCATCCCACTATAGGGAATGGGCTCCAAAAAACCCGATCATACACCAGTAATGGAACCTGATCCCACTGCCAGGGGCCCCACAGACAGACCAAGCTACACAACTGTTGCCCACATGCAGAGAGCCTACTTCAGTCCTTTGCAGGCTCCCTATCTGTCAGTCTAGAGTCAGTGAGCTTCCATGAGCCTGGGTCAGTTGTCTCTGTGGGTTTCCCCATCATGATCTTGACTGCCCTTGCTCATATAATCCCTCCTCCCTCTCTTTAACTGGACTCCAGAAGCATGACCCAGTGCTTGGCTGTGGATCTCTGCATCTGCTTCCATGAATTACTGGATGAAGGCTCTGATGACAGTTAGGGTAGTCCCAAATCTGATTACAGGGGAAGGCCAGTTCAGGCACTGTCTCCACTATCATTCTATCAAGCTGTCTCTTTCATTGCTCTCCCACTCTGCCCCTCCCTCCACCTTACCATCCTGTTCCCTCGAGCTCTCACCCCCATCCCCTCCCCTCTACCCCACCCACCCCAAGTTTACCCAGGAGGTCTCACCTATTTCCCCCAACTAGGGCATTCCCTGTATCCTTCAGGCACAGAAAGGCCAATACCCTATGTACTCACTCATAAATGGATGCTAGATGTAAAGCAAAGAGTAACCGGACTCCAATCCACAGCTGCAGAGAACCTAGGTAACAAGGAAAAACCCTCGTTCACTTTTCTTGATTACTTTCTTCATTTCTAGAACGATAGCATTAAAATAAAAACACAACAATTCTAGACCTTCTACAACTCCAGGTGGTACAGATTCCCACTGTAAATCAAGGAAAATCCAGGATGTCTGGAAGTACAGCCCCTCCAAGGGCATGGGTGTCATTCTTGTTCTTGTAATTTAGGTAAATAAAGTGTTCCCAGAAAGGCCTTCCCCCAGTGACCTGTGCTAAAGTAGTCACCCAGCTTCTCTGTCACAACAGTCCAATTTAATTTTCTTTCGGTACAATTTTTGGCCAGCATTCCACTTACTCACTGATTGTTTGTTTGTGGCTTATCTCTTCACACCAGAATGAACGCTTCATGGAGACAAGGACCTCATCCACTCCTACAATTGTAACCCTTATGGAGAGTGTCTGGCTCAAAGTGAGCCTCCAGAGATCATTGCTAAATAAGTGAAGACTCTATACACCTGAAAAAGTTAGGTGTTGGCCAGACATTTCACTTCTAATGCTCCCGTGCGTACACGCATACGTGAACACACACACACACTTACTTGCTTGCACAGGTGTGCACATGCACGTTTGTGTGAGCATACACAATCTCCCTTTAGACAGGCTGGTTCTCAGAAGACAGCCTGAGAGCTAGTGGCTCCTCCCTTTGGAATGAGTGATTTTGTGCCTGTGAAGGACTCAGGGTATTCAGGGGGTTCAGGAGCCAATGGAGGGGTCCACCAGCTGCCTTTACAAGGAACTGCAGAAGATTCATTATGCTGTGGATGTGAGTTGTGTGATGGATTTCATGACATGCCTTTGGTTTTTAAAAGTACCCTACAGCTGCTTATAAATTTGGTTCCTTTGTAAAGACTTGAGGTCAACACAACCTAGTTTATGGTTTTGGAAGTCAGAAAGAACTACATTCAGTTCCCCATGCTGCCATTTATCAGCTGGGCAAGCCTGGATGAGTGGCTGGTATTACTCCAGTCTACTTCCCTTTAGTGAAATGGGCTTTTGCATGAGGCCATTGTAAAGATTAAATGAGACTTTATAGCCAAATACCAGTTAATTCTGACTGGAACACAGTCAGAATTCAACAAATGTCGATCGCTGGTCACCATACTTGACTGGTAACTGAAGACATGTTTGCTGTGCTCAAATGTCATGCCAACTGATAATCTAGTGCAAAGCCCCCCCCCCATCATCTCAGAACTGATATCCAGAGCTGTTGTTCTGGAATTCTGGAACCTTCCCCAGAGCAATCATTGTCACAATTTCTAATGTATTGCTCTGAAAATATTCCAAACACATTTTGATTTACTCAACCTGTTTTAAGAAAAAAGAAAGTGAATCTGCTCTTAGGAACCCCTAACGGGGTCCTTGGTAAGTGGCGGTAAGAGAAATGGGGACTAGAAGAGCAGAGATCTCTGGAACACAATCATATTTATAGAAAGACAATGATATCTCTCTGCCACTAAGGAATGCAGATCAGGACATTTGAAGACGAATATAAGTTGGGTGTAGTGACAAAGATTTATAATCTCAATACTCAGGTGCTGAAACAGGAGAATCATGGATTTGAAGCCAGCTTGGGATACATAGCAAGACCTTGTAGGTCAAACAAAAACCCAAAATATAGTCTCTCTCTCTCTCTCTCTCTCTCTCTCTCTCTCTCTCTCTCTCTCTCTCTCTCTCTCTCTCTCTCTCTCTCTGTCTCTCTCTCTCTCTCTCTCACACACACACACACACACACACACACACGCACGCAGATATGGCATGGGAAGTAGGGAGGGTAGGGAATGGTTAAAGTAACAATAATGTAATTGGGTGCAGAGTGGCTCATTTATAAGTCTTTGGAAGTGGGGGACAGCTGCATAAACATGCATTAAGAATAGCCTGGCACAGAGCAGCAGTTCAGCCGACTCTCAGGCTGCTGTCGCTATCAGAGCCTCTCATGATTTGCTTCATTGCAACTGCTATCTGCTTTCATTTAATCGTTCCTAAAATGGGGATAATAAAAATGAAATGCAGTGTGGGGGGTTGCTCTGAGTAATGACTTTAAGAAACGATGATGGTGCATATTCAGGCTGAAAGATGTAAACAGACCTCAAAGGGACTGTCTGGGTCAGAACTAAGAGGTGACACAGAGCTGGCGTCTCTGCTTGTTGTCTCCACAAAGACACCAGCGATATGATTTACAATTCCACTCCCTCTCATCTACCATCACCTGACAGAAGATCCCCTTCCACTGTAAAGGGAAGCATCCTTAGTTTGTCTGTGTGATTTTGGAAATGCCAAGAAACCGTTGTCACCTATGGTCTGGGGTACCAAGTAACAGCCAGATATTCCTGTGAAGGAAGTGCTAGAGTTGAGGCCACACAGCATAGCACACAGTGCTCAGGGCATGACAGTTCTTACAAATTAGTGTGTGTGTGTGTGTGGGGGGAATCAGCGAAATGGGAGAAAGGAGGCCAGGTGAGAAAAGGACAACCCCAAAGCCTGCAACAGCAATGACAGCAACATAGTAAACCTGGATATGTGTAGTATGCCCATCGTGGGTAGCCCTACTTTGCAGTGCCAGTCTGTATTAACCCTGAGGGGGGAGTGTGCAGACTGAGAAACGGCAGGTAAAGATGCTAAGGAAAAGACGAGACACAGGGTAGACTCAGGAGGGCAACCCAGTGCATACTGGACGTGTCAAGTTTATTCTTCAACATTCCTATATACCACAACCAAAAGGGAAAGTGGCAAAAGACTTCTTTATCGAGATACAAGGGAAAAACAGACTTTCCTCCTTAATTCTCCAAACATTTGGTAACCATGCCTTAGAGTAAATCTTTAGTTATCTGGCCTTTGAGAGCTAAGAGTAACCACGTCTCAGACCAAGTCTCTTGTTACTTAGATAAGACAGCCATGCCGATGACTAAACATACAGTAGCCACTCCTTAGACCTTTAAGTCTTATGACTTTAACCTTGGAAGAGTGAGGATGGTTTTGAACTCTCTGACCTTAAGCCAAGATGAAGTGAAGCAGCTTTTATGGGCCCTGGCAGATATGCCAAGGTTATCTAGAGCCTAGGATGTGTAAGACAGGGAGGGAAAGCTACTGCCTTTGGTGGCAGCACTCACAGGACACAGCACTGACCCCAGGTGTGGGCACTCTGTGATGCTGGTAGCTGGACAATGATTCCCTCTTCCACAGTAACCAGTCAGATGGCTCTGTGCTGGAAGCAGATGTCATAAGAAAGCCTCCAAATGACAGAATCGAACAGTCTCTCTCACATACCCTTGACCAAACTGGCAGACTGCTCATGAGCAGGAGACTCATGTGTCTGTCCTCCTTGCTCTTGTGTGCCCAAGATGGTGTAAGATGCTACGGAGGAGGCCAGCAAATACTTGGAGACTGCTTGAGTGCACCTGCTTGAACTGTATTCCATCTCTCAGCCTCGGAGGAGTATCTCTGCTTGCTCCAGGCTCAGCAGAGGGTGGCAAAGGAATGGCACAGAAACACCTTGTGTCAGAGGGGCTTGTTCTGGATCTTCTGATGGCCACATTTGACCACATGCTATTTTTACCAACTCTGAACTGAGTCCTAATATGCTTCATTAGATTAAGAGATTAGAAAGCAGGATCTATGGAGAAAAGCAATGGGAATTCAGATCTTTAAGGGCCAGGAGAAAACAGCACCAAGGTGCTGGCTTCGTCTCTTCGGATGTATGAAGAGTTATTGTGCCAAGTGCAGAGATCAGCTGTTCATTTCCTCCAGAGACAGAACCAGAGTAAGTGGGCTTAAGATCAAGCAGGAGGGATTTATATTGACTACAAAGAGAATTCTTAATAGAGACAAGGGTTGAGTCCCAAAACTGTTAACAACACTGGGGCGGGGGAGTGACTTTGAATGACCTCAGAAATGGGTAAGCCCTCATTTCTCTGTCATGTATATAGTCCTGCCTAAACAGCAATGTGTGAACTATGACTTTAAGAACCCCTTTCCTTCCTTCTCTCCCCTCCTCCTCCCTCTCCTCCTTTCCTGTCTTTCTCTTCCCTTCCTACTTCACTTCCCCTTCTTCTCTTGCTTTGTCTGTCTTCCTCCCTCCCTCCCTCCCTCCCTTCCTACGTCCCTCCCTTCCTCCCTCCCTCCCTCCATTCCTTGCCTACACATAGTTATTCGGCATTTGCATGAACCAAAGATTTTTCCTACCAACACATTATTACAGTTTTGCTGGTGACTAAAATTGAAAAACAACAAAGCCCCAATACATTGCCATAATAAAGGTGGCTACTGTGATATTTCACATTTCTGTAACCCAAATCTTCCTGTCTGATATGCCCCAGCAAGAGGTTGATGCTACATATTCAATGGTAACTAATTCATGCCAACTTCTTTTGCTTATGACAGTAATTTACACAAAAGGCCATGCAATGGTGTCTACAGTTGGGGGTGGTTTTCTGAGTTTGGGTTTTTGGAGATATTCACATCAGCACCATGTTAATCTACTCCCTTTTCTGAGGTTCTAAGGAAAGGCCACTGGGAACCATGCCCCAGCAAAGGAGGGGTTAGAGGAGGAGGAAAGGAGAAAGAGGAGGAAGACTACTATTAACCCTGGGTGATTTAGAACTGCTATGTGGCTCTGTCTCCTTGGCCTCCCTGTATACAAATGTACAATACTTCATGAACAAGAGCCGAGAATACTGTGGGAATCCACCTCAGACTCGTCAGTCCAGTGTCATGAGGAAGCCTATAGCTTTGTATAGTCATTTAAAAAGCTAGGGAGTTAGGTTTTTTCATTCACTTATAACTGATTTTCCTGCACGTCTGCATGTAGAAAGGCTACATGTCTTTAGATAGTGTAATCCACCATAGAATAAAAGAATGATTAAACAATGTAACCATGGCTGACTGTACTCTGAAACCTGTACTTGTTGACGGGAGTAAATGCAGAACTGAGCCAGAAGGAAGTGTCCCCCTGACTAAACACCACTGCACCCATCCTGTTTAAACTCTACTGAAATGTTTATTTCATGATTGTTACATGCAGAACATCTTTTTCTTTTACTACTGCAGGCATTGAGAGAGAAACAATATCAGAGGATGTGGAAGACATGGATGTTTATTTTTACATTAAAAGTTATTTGTGATTTTTCCCCTGTTAAAGGTATTTAGTGTTGATTATTAGGCATTTAAAGAGAGGATGCAATAACATTTACCTATATCTACACATAAAAATAATTAACAATTAGTTGTTTTCTATTTCCCAACAGTTTTCATTTCTGTGTACCTGTATGCATGTATCTGTGTAATAGCACAGACATAATAGAATTGACATGTCATGTATAAATAGTCTGCTACCCCTTTCCCGCTCTCAACAAGAGTTTGTAGACATGTTATTAAATTATATTCAAAATAGTGAAACTTAGTAACTGCCTAATATTTCAATGTGAGGATGATATAATTCTGCAAACAGGTCCTTTGAGATGAGACAGTCACATCTGTATTAAATGGGGACTCAAATTCTCATATAGAAGTAATTTCAGGGTCAGAGATGGTTTTACTTTGAGACACAGATTGATTTTCATGATGAGAAGAGTTGGTAATTTTTGTTGCAGGCTAGGCAGGCAAACTTTATCCAGAAGTGGAGAAAAGGGTCTCTGCAGGAGATAGGGTTCTGAAAATAGGCCCCTCCTCCTTATTTAATGTCCCTTAATGTTAAAAACCTGCTTGGTTTATCTTAACTCAATGGCTAGCAGTACAAGTGCAGGAAGGCTCCCCCAACTGCGAGCGGTTTGGGAACTTCCTCCTAGTGACCTTTTGTCCGAGTGTGTTTCCTTTTAGTTGTGGAGACATCACCCAGACAGTGGTGATGGCCACGTGTTCTGTGTCTTTCTACTATTATCATTCTTGATCCCTTTACTTAAGAGATGAGAATTTGAAGCCGGGTGTTAGTGGCTGCACGCCTTTAATCCCAGCACTCGAGGAGAGGCAGAGACAGGCGGATCTCTGTGAGTTTGAGGCCAGCCTGGTCTACAAAGTGAATTCCAGGATAGCCTCCAAAAAAATACAGAGAAACCCTGTCTCGAAAAACCAAAGATAGATAGATAGATAGATAGATAGATAGATAGATAGATAGATAGATAGAAAGAGAGAGATGAAGGTTTGGAAAACCCAGACCCACCTTCCTCCCACATTCCCAAAACACCAGCAGGGCTCCTGAGTGGATTGCATCCTTGTGCCTCCTCCACAGATGGCCCAGAAGGACAGAGCAATTTCCTTATTTTGCCACTGGGAGCACCACCTGACTGACCTTTCCACCCACAGGCTTTCACCCAAAGGCAAATAGACTACTTACAAGGCGTACTTACTATTCTTTTCGTTCCTTTGTGTAGTTTCTACCACCCAGGCTACTTTGTGCATGTATTAAGCGCTTACTGACTTCCACTGAGATGCGAAGTTTGACATTAAAGCTCTAACATCTGATTGTCCTGCATACGCAAGCAAGCATACCTCTATTGATCTGCACCCGGAGACCTCACACTCTGCGTTCTTCCTGCCATGATGATGGATTTGTATCAGTGCATGCAGAGTGTCTCTCTGTTTCCCCCCACCCTCTCTCCACAATGTCTGATGCCTGCTGTGAGAGCCGGCCAGCAGCAGGGTCAGCCTTAGCTGTGCCTCCAGAAAGAGAAGCTCTGACCTCGACAGGCTAACTGCTAAGCACTCCGTGCTGTGAGGACTTAACCAAGCACCGGCCAACAATGAAAATAAATTGTCTTTAAAAATGGGCTGGAGAGATGGCTCAGCCGTTAAAGGCTAGGCTCATAACCAAAAAATAAAAATATAAGTTGTTAATAAAGAACATGGCTGTAAATCTCCCAACAGAGGCCATAGATCTTAAATAATTCCTGGTGATTTTATTAGTTTCTCTACCAGAATGATTTCTGTTTGTAATTTGTGGGGTTTTTTTTGTTGACAGCTAGCTGGCTGCTCTTACTCTTTCTGACTGTCTGTCCTCACACGCTGTTGCACATCTGAATGTTCCCCAGTGCTACTCAGAACACCCCCTGCAGGGTCTGCATGAATTCCACATCCCAGGTCATACAGACAGATGTTCTAAAGTTCTGAAAGCCAGTCTGCAGCAGGGGAGTGGAACAAGTCTGGTTGTGGAGAGGAATGTGGAAGATGGGAAGGGAAGGGTGCATAGATCAGAAGTCTCTCTCTCTCGAGAAAGAGAGAGAGAGAGAGACAGAGAGACAGAGACAGAGAGAGAGAGTGAGTGAGAGAGAGAGAGAGAGAGAGAGAGAGAGAGAGAGAGAGAGAGAGAGAGAGAGAGAGATCTGTAGATCAAGAGAGGCCAACTGACCAGATTCCTACTGTACTTTCCAGGTATGCCCTGGTTTCCAAAAGTATCTGGATAGCCTTTAACATTTTCTAGTTTGAAAGTTTGGTGTATTACATCTTCTGAGGCCATTGCATTTGACTATTCCTACAACCTGTACTTTTTTTCCCCTTGTTCATCATCCCATAGGGAAAGATCCTTGCTAGCAAAGGAGCAGCCACCTATTAGGTAGAATTTCTGGAGGCCATTTGCGCCACCTCAGCATTCTCTTAATAGAAAAGTTTTTAAAATCCATTTTCCCTATAGAAACTGGGAAACAATACTAGAAAAGTCTTGCCTGGGATTAAGGGACATTAGGAAGAATTATCCATTAACAAATTTAATTTATTTATATGTAACACTTTATTAGCAATGCTGCTATGGAGACCTTTAGGGTATATGAATTCTCTATCAAAGTATTGAGAAATACCCATACATGGAAGGTGAGGCTCAGTTGCAGAGGCAGGTCTCTTGTCTATTCCCATTCATGCCTATTGTTTGAATAACTGGGGTAACAAAACAGAAGATTCTGATAGCATCAAAGTCTTATAATGTCAGTAAAAATAACTGTGTGGATCAGAGGATGTTTTACACTGTGGCAATGTGTAGGCCTTATCACTTAAAGACTTTTAAAACAAAGTGTTAAGAAATGGGTCTAGAACAGCAAAAAGGCTCAGTGGGTAAGGCGCTGCTGTCAAATCTGCTGAGCTTTGTTCAGTCTCCAAGACCCACATGGTAGAAGGAGAGAACCATTCCAACAAGTTGTTCTTTGACCCCCATAAGGATTCTAAGACATGCATGTTTCTACACACACACACACACACACACACACGATACAATGGATTTTAAAAGAAAGAAATGGCTCTACAACAGGTGAGAGACTGTTGGGTTCAAACTGAGGCAATGGGTAGCTTTATCTATCTGTGAGTTAGCAAAACTCAATGGGAAAAAGAGAGAAAAGATGGGAAGGAGGAAAGAAAGGAAAAAAACATAAAATGAACGTGATGTGTTTGTGTCTTTGTACCTATCTGTTCTGTTATGAAACACACACATACACACACACACACTCACACACTTGACTGGAAGGACAGACAGCATGTGTCTTTGAATACCAAAGGCCATGCTAATTATCCAAACAGTTATCCTTATATAGGGGAATTTTCTAGAAAAGCACCATCTTTTAGATGAGAGCTACTGAAATGAGCTTCCCCTTACCATGGTCATGGCCCTATGACCACACAACCCCATTGATCAAGCATCTGTTGGAAACACAGAGAGAAGAGAGAATGCCATGGTGATTAAAAATAGCTGACCTACAAAACAGTCACATTAAAATTTAGCTTTGTTTTCATATGAAACACATTATCCCAAATATTTTATGAACTCAACCAGCTAAGGGAAAAATATTTAAGAAAAGGCTTGAAGCCTCAAATAAAACAAGGTTGGTCAAGCTAGGTTTAGTAAGTTGAAAAATGAAGATGAAAGAAAACCAACAATCAGCATTCACTGACAAATCCTCATTGCTACATAAGTATTTCCTGAGTTGTGGGCTTCAACTGTAGTACATTAAGGCAATTCAGCAGGTATCAGAATTTTTAATTTCAATAATCATCTATTCTGTTTGACATTTGCCTTTTACTTTAGGCAAATGATGCCTTGCGGTTACTGTATGATGCGAACATTTTGATATATGGCATTTTAAGAAGGGATGTATTTCAGTGCCTAAACTGAAAACAGTATAGCAACACACTGGTGTGGTGGCAGAAGTGTTGCTATGGGGCCGGGGAGGTGGCTCAGTGCACAAAGTGCCGGTCGCTCAAGCATAAGGACCTGAGTTTGGATGTTCGGAACCCACAAAAAAGATGGTCAGAGCCTCCGTGTGTGTCTCCAGCACTAGGTGGCTGTGTGGACCAGCGGGGGACAGGTGAGTCCCTAGAGCTCTCTGGCCAGTCTAGCTTAGCTGGAAAAAAATCTTTGTTTCATAAGAGACCCTGTATCACAAAGTAAGGTTGAAAATCAGAGGGAAGTAACACCCAAGCATTATCTCTGGCTTCCACTCACATGCCTGCGTACAAATACCACACACACACACACACACACACACACACACACACACGAGTGACTAAAATTGGGGAATTTGTGTCCTCAGGGAATCTCTCCTTCCTTCTCACTACAGTGTCCAAGTCATGACATCCAAAGCTGGCCTACTCTGCCTTCTTCTCCCAACCCTCACCTCTCTGCATTTAGATGGCATCCCAATGTCATTGCAACCAACCTCCCTTAGTATTCCTGGGCTCTAACTCTAGATCCACCTTTCTGTGCCCCAGTTTCTTCATCTGTAAAATGGGGAGAGTAGCAGCACCTTCCTTAAACTGTTGCTGTAGAAGCCAAATGAGCTTTTAGTTCATGTGAAACTCTCAGTACTCGTCATGTACCAAGACTTACTATAAACATGTCCACTGTAGTTGTACTTGAATTTAAACAAACAATCAACAATGGAACCAGATTCTAGAAAATAAGAAACTGGAGAAAAAGCTCTTCTACACATAAAAACACACATCAGAACAGGTTCGGTTTGGTCTCCAACCGTTGAAACTAGGGAAGCAGCAAATAAAATCTTTGATGTTCTTGGATAAATAACCCCAGCACTTGAGAGGAGGATCAGGAGCTCAAGGTCATCTTTGGATATATAGCACATTCCAAGCCAACCTAGAAAAACCAACCTAGGTTGTTTGAGACCCAATCTCAAAACAGTCAGTCAAGAATCTAAATGGACAAGAAGCAACCTTCCTCATGTCATTCTCAGATGACTTCTGCGAAAAAGAATGCATTCGATCACTTGTCTAGCATTGCGAGGATCTGGGCTTGATAACTAGTACCATGGTAAACCAACAACAAAATGAATTTTTGGGTACATTCCCAGAGTCTCTGGAGTTCTGGGAGTATCCTGTTTAGACTGAGCTCTCTGCGAACTCTCAGTAACCATTCAATAACAGCAGAAGCACACAAGCAGCCACATCTATTTATGAAACCTCAGAGTACGTCCGTGTGCTATTTGATACACTTGGATTTTGTTTCATTGTAATAAAACATGACTTTGTGGTTGGTCATAAAGGACTCCCCTTTACAATGTCTTCCGCCTGTGGTGGATAGATCGGCTCATAACCATAAAGGAATTCCTTCCACAGGGGAAAGTGGGTTAATGGCAAAATATATGGCCCCATTCAGGGTTGTGCATAAAATGGATGTTGGTGAAGAGGGAGATGAGTTACAGCAATGCCTGATACCTTCTTAGTGTTTTGTGACCGGGCGTGAGCATTGGCTCCACCTTGAAACTTAGGAGTGCTAACTCTCAGATTCTACAGGAAGTCACCTGAGGCTCCACCTGTAAAACCCAGGGATGGTTTATAGCAGACATTTCTTTTCGCAAGGGGAAGTATCTCTTTAATAGATATTTAAGATGCCACTCTGTCATTGTCCTCTATTCTCATTTTATTTCTCAGCCATTAAGCTTTAAAATAAGACGAAATCTTTCTCCTTTCATAAAGGAGAGAAGGGAGACATCTGCCCAGCAAGAAAGAGTTAAGACCTGTCTCAGTCGCTCTAGAAGACTCTAAATGACCCGCCATCTTCATAACACAGACGATAAATGCCCGACTAGGCTGGGCATCAGCTTTCCTTATTCGGTGGATATTTCCTAAGCCTTGCTGAGCACCACATAGCATTCTAGGGATGGTGGGGGCATTTTGAACAAGTCTTGTCCCTTCCCTGGCCTCAGAGAGATCATGTCCTGGAGGCCAGGGTCAAACAGCAAACAATGAATAAATATACTAGTGAATGAATGAATGCAATAATGATGTGTAGATAGGGCCATGTTCTATGGAAATAGTCAGAAGGAACACAGTGACCCTTAGCCACATGGTCCCAGCCTCAAAGGGCCTTCTGGAAATGTCATTATTATTTCAGACAAGTCACTGCTTACCTTTATAGCAACTATGCAAGCATTATTTGAGGAAATTTTAACCAGTGACTGATTAAGAGTAAACTCTTTTTTCAAATTATGCCAATGGGCCCTCTGCTTATATTTTATGTAGCTATTGTGCTGAGGCTCCGAGCTCATTCCCACCCACGGAACAGGGCAGTGTGGTTAATATTTGCTCTCCTTTTGTTGTGACACCACTGCTAGGCCCTAGAGAGAGAGATGGGTTTGTGAAGCCAATTCAGTATTTATGCTTGCATTTCTCAGCAAAGCATGAATGCTCATTGTTTAATATGAACTATGTTTAGTACGTTGCCTCCCTCGTCTTCTGCCATAAGCGAACATGACATCCTGCAGCCTTCTTTCCTCGCTGTTAATTACGGCGATTATGTCACTTTCTTACTTGTCCTCATTTGACCCTGTAGCATCCCAATGTGACCCCGCACCGGGACATGGTGCAGATGTATATAACAGGTCATGAGCAGGAAGTCTTCTGCCTGCTTTCAGATCCCAGACATGGTCTGTGTGGCCTAAAGGAAATGCGGTACATTTACAGGTTAAATTTTTTCCTAGCACTTAAAGATTCAGGTTTCTGTAGAACTCTGGATTTCAGAATTTCCTAAAATTTGGGGAGAAGGGCAGCACCAGGCTCGCATCCTTCTAGGGCTGAGGACAGCACCCTCTTTTGGCTAGAATATATGTTCTCCATTTCAACACCCGCAGACACTGGAGGGTCATCTCCAAGAACAGGTGATTTCGAAAAAAGCCTGTTCCTTGTTTAAGAGCTAAAAAGTGCACCTTGGCAATGGGTGCACTGGGATTAAGGGAGTGGGTACCCCTGGCTCTGATGGTCACCCCGCTTTTTGGATAGTTCCTGCAGTTCACCTCGAGGTCTCTAGAGGGCGGCTGAGACTTTTGTGCTATGTCTTCGAAATCTGAACAAGAGAGTCCTGTACTATGGAGTCTCCTAATTCACATTAGATGGCAAAAGATACTGTGTGAAGGCCTCCCTACTCTTCTGCTAACACAATATAGAAGCAAATGCCAAGTTTAAACATATTAAAGCATCTCAAGGGAGCTTGGAGTGCTACAAAAGCATCGCCAAGCCTACAGGAGAAGGTTTCTACCAGGGCTGGGAAGTTAGGTTGAGGAATGAAAAAAATTAGAATAAAAAAAACTTAGAGTATAAAATGAAAATGGGGACAAAATGATGTCACATCTTAAATGTAGAAACAGAAAAGTGACTGTGACTAAGGGAGTGAAATCATCTGAGTGTCCTGAGAAAGCAAGGTGGTTTTCAGTCATGCTGTTCTGATTGAGAGAAAGAGAGAGACATGAAGTTGTCTGGGTAGCGGATACAGTCAGCTGAGATTTTCAGTCCTCCAGATAGAAAGGAAGGCAAGTTAATGACAGTAATTGCACTTGCTCGTATATTTGTGCAAGCGCTAAATAGGGATGTGAGGGGAGGACCTAGTCTCTCTCTGCTCCAGGGAGACGACATTTTAGACTCTCCCACGTTCTATTTATCCCTGAAGTTAGACGCATTACGTCTCAGAGGGGAACTGCTTCTCCAGACAACTGCAAGGACCATGTAGCCAGAACTCAGGCAGATGCCTGTTGCCTTGCATCCCCACTGGCTTTCCTGCAGTCTGAGAGGGCAGAGCCTTCAACACTGTGAAGAGGCATTGCCTCTACTGCCTGGATGCAGTCTAATACAACAAACGAGCGTGAAGGGCTTTGCTGCAGAGGCTCTGGTGTCAGGCGCTAAGATGAGTATGGTACCTCCCTCTCAAGGACTCCGCTCCCTTAGCAGAAGGGATATGAAGACTACCTAGGCAAGGGAGTGTGTGAGGGGGCAGGATGCACTGAGAAAGATGATCCCTGGACATCACACCTGCTATCTGATGCTCCAGCGTGCTCCTCTCCCAAGTGTGGGCTGGACTAAGATAAGGCAGGAGGGATGACTTGCAGCTTTTGAGATGAACGTGTAAGAAGAGTGACTCCTGCCTTAGGTTACTCGTTCACTGCCTCTTACACTCCTTGATCTGAAGGGAGCTCATACACTGTTGTAAACAAGCTTGCTCCCACTGGGAAGAGTGACTGACCAACAGCCAGAGAGTGCCTCGTGCCACATGTGTGCATTCTCCCAAAGTGCCCCTCTCCAAGTTGCCCAAAACCCTGATTCTTCTAATGCATTTTTGTGGTAAAAATTTTCACACAGTCATAGATAATAACTGAAAAAGATTTAGATAATGGCATGGCATTAAGAGAATCAGGAAGTATTTGAGAATATGATTTTAAGATTTGCCTTAATCATGGTGGTTTTCAGAGGCAGGTCATAATGCTTGGAGAATGCCAATAGAGTTAATGGCAGGTGAAGTATGTTTTTATTCATAGAATAATAAGCCTTCAGACCTGTCCTAATGGTAGATACAAACAAGAGACTAGAGAACGACCTTTAAAGAAACATTGGGCCCAGGGGCCATTAGAAGCAAAGATAGCTTGAATGAAAACTCAAGAAGCAATCAGAAACCATGGAGTCATGAGAAAATCAGACATAATTATGATTTCTATTCAGAGAATGTATCCACTAGCTGTGAAGGGCTCTATGGACTGAGATGGCCACTGTAGTCATCTAGGATCTGGGTGACCATGGAAAAACACTGGACACAGGGAAAAGAGACACATGGATCAGGGAGACTGAATCTGGACCATATGGGAAAGAAAAAGGCCATTGCACTGAGTGTTGGGCACCAGGATGATGATGTGGCACGTGGATCAACATGAAACAGGAGTTAGTGATGGGAAGGGGTACATGTATTCAAATATAAGTGTCTTAATGTTGAAACATTCTGGAGGAAGAAGAAGAAAAGATAAATATGAATTTGTTATTCTGTTGGGAAGATGCCACTAAAATGCAGATTTGGGGGTGTTCTCCATGAATCTAATAACTGAAAGCCAGCAAGAAGACTTGCAAAGTCCTGGGGAAGCGATGATCAAGGTCAGGTGCTGAAGACTCTGCCTGAGGTCAGGGTGTGAGAAGGTGGCGGGATTGTCAGAGAAAGGGAGATGCTGTCGCTCAAGTGGTAAGAGGAGAGTCTTGTGCAAGGACCAGCAGCTTTAAGGAGGATGCCAAGGAACTTCACTAGGGACTCACGTGCACATTATCAGATGGCATGTCTCAGCAGGTCCCTCTCCAGCAAAATTAGACCAGGTAATGCTGCCCTGATCCTCTGCAGCTTGGGCAAAGCTCAGAATATTTAGGGTGTTGGTATTTTAAGGAATACATGAACGCAGAAACGTTTTCCAGACAAATACAAGGTTTGTTTGTTTTTCAAGATGAGGTTCGTTGAAGGAGTGTCTTCATAGTCTTAATTCTGTTGATAAAACACCAAGACTGTGACTAAGTATTTTCCTGAAAATACTATTACAAACTTTGTTCTATGATCTCTCAGAGGACTAGTTATTTCGAGTTGACAATTTCAATTGAATGACTTTTCATAATCACATCCTAGGTGGAGCATCTCTCCTGATCCCACAGACTTTACTTATTATTTTCATAATTATTTATTGTTTGTATACGTATGTGAAGCACTAAGCCACAGAGTTCATGGAGAAGCTAGAGAACAACTCACAAGACTCAGTTCTCCTTTTCCGTCATGCGGTTCCCGAAGATCAAACTCAGATTGCCAGGGTTGGCAGCCTTTACCCACTGAGCTATCTTGCTGAATGGTTCTTTGATTTTTGAGTCACAATCTCATCGCACAGTCCAGGTTGGCCTTGGATCCTTGCTATGATCCCCCTGCCTCCACCTCCCACGTGCTGATATTAAAAGTCTATATACCACCTTACCTGTCTTTACTGATCTGCTCTTCAAATTTGTTTTTAGCTAGATGACTTACTGCCACTCATTGCTAAAAGAGATAAGGAATGTGGTTTTTTCGTGTTTCTCATGCAGTTTTGAGGTCTCTTTGATAACTGAAGAAATGCTAGTCCATTGCATGAAGAAGAAATCCATTTCGAAGCACAAAGGAGGAAACAAGGCTATCTCTGGAATTATCATCCAGACAGTTTCTGTTTGCATCTTGATTTTTACCATTCCAGTCATTGTGCTTTGTCTTTGTATATTGGAAACATAGTTCATAAAAGATATATAAAGGCAGAGCTTCATAAAATTTGGATATTATATATCCAGTTTTGTAGTTTACATCTTCCCATTATGGCATGTCTTCAGTGGTGTGCAATAATACATATCTTATATGTTTATTTGTTATCTATTACATGCATTTATTTACGGCATGATTTCACAAATCTGTATGTGTCCATGCCTGTGTATTCATGTATCCCTAGGCACATTTGTGTATGCAGATGTATGTGTATGTATGTATGCATACACACACGTGGAGGTTATAGGACAATCTTGGGAATTGTTCCTCAGGCACCACTCACCTATTTTTAAGATAATGTGTCTCCTTGTCCTGGAACTTGCCATATAGGTGAGGCTGGCTGGCCAGTGAGCCCCAGTGATTCCCTTATCTCGGCCTCCCCAGTACTGGGATTATAACTGTGTGCCGCTATGTTTAACATTTTTTCATGGATTCCAGGGGTAAAATTTGCATCCTGTGCTTGCAAATCAAGCAATGTATTGACTAAGCTACCTCCCCATTCCTGTGACATGGTTTTTACATTCCTGCCCCTTTCATACCACACCCACCTCCATCCAAAAGAGTCACAACCTTGACCATGGATATTGACTGAGTGTGTGAACAGTAGGGAGGTCTGGCTGTGCTTCTTTCTACCCCCATACCACTCACTTCCTGGTGACCTTCTGGAGGGGACAATGCCCACAGGTGTCTCCGAGAGCACCAGGACACCTGCCAGCATCGGCTGTCCCCACATCGCTAACATGAACTCCTGCTCAGTCTCTGAGCAAGCGCAGCCCTCCAGGGACTGACGTTGTAGCTGCAAATGTGTCTCCTGATGCTCTTTCCTAAATGCCTTTTTAAACATGCTCAATAATAGATGAGTACCTGGGCCCTTCTTTACAGAGGAGAGCTTCAACAGAACCTGGAAATGCTGTTGGCCCAAAGGAGCTGATTCCTGCAATATCCCCAGTTCTCCAGGACACCACTTAGTGCTGCTCACCCCAGGGAAGCAAGGGCTCTCCTGATGGGTTTTGTTGCTCCATTTCCGCTTCTGGTTCCCTTTCAACCCTAGACTCAACTTGCACTAAATATTTGCAATCAGTTAATGGCATAGAGGTTTGTGGTCCTCTGCTCTTGTTTTCTCTTCTCTGCTTTCTGGTCCAAACAGGGTGCCTATACCTGATTTAATAGGAGTGATCCATTTGCTTGGTTCCAGAGTCCCAGAAAGAGGTGAACCTTCCCCTGAAGGCTTATGTAATACTGTGTCTGACATCAGTTTACCATGTGTCCTGGGGCAAGCCCCCAAATGTCCCTGGTCTTCAGTTGCTATCACTGTAAGAAAGGGCTGCAGTGAATACGGACGTTTCTGTCTAAGAAGTTCAAACGACCCGTGGTTTTAAATACAGCCTTGGCTTTTCCAGCACTCTGACTCCAGCACATTTTCGGTGGTAACCATTCATTCATTAATTACAGAATTGGTTATAGCTTTGCTTATTTTTAGAACATCATTTCCAACTTGGGGCAGCTCAGTCATTCAGCTCCACAGCCTTTGTGACCAGCTGCTTTTTGGGACTGATGCTCAGAGTGAGGAGTGAATTTTCCTAGTGTCCCACACTTCCGACATTTTAGTGACCCACAGTAAGAACAATCACCAGAAAGCATCCTCTGGTAAAACTTTATTGCTGAGTGGTCAGAGAATGACCTTGACCTTGTGCAGTGGGATTGTCTGACTCTCCTCCAAGGTGAGTCAGGCACCTGGTATGTTGTAGGTACATCATGTAGACCAGCACTTGACCTTACTACCAAGCATTCCTCTCTTGTCTTCTTGCTTCTAGATAAAGTTTAGCAAGTGGGTATGTGTAATCCCTCCCCCATTATTTTTAAATTAGTGACAGAGTGTGGGACCCAGTGGTCATTTATCCTCGCTCTGTGCTTTGAAAGCACTGTAGTGCCTGAGAACTAAGTCAAGCCGTTCTGAATTCACACTTAGAACCTACAGGATTTTTCTTTCTAAGAAGATACTGTAGGGGAAAATACATGGGGATGGGAGGAGCTACACAAGAAAGCAGGTGATAAAGGGCTGATGGACCAGCCTGCCGGAGAAGCAGCATGGAAGGAAAGAGCAGCGTAGACTTCCTCCAGGGAGGAAGAGCAGAAGGAAGGAAACTCAGGGAGTTTTAGCTCGAGCCAGTGCTTCAGTATGGGTGGATTCTCTAAAGCCGTGGACTTTCTGGCTGATAGATAAGAACAAACCAGCAGTAACTAACGTGGCTGTGTGTCTGCAGTTTGTTAGCTAATTTAGAATTCAGCCACTATTCTAAACAGATCACTTAATTCAGATTAATCTTCATGACATTCCTGTGGAGGCACTGTTTAAGACTGACAAAAAGCAAATGTCTGTACTCATGACCTGGTGGTCAATGGACTAAGGGAGAAAGGAGTATAATAACCCAAGGGAGTTTTTCCTAACTGCTACAGAGCAGAGCTAGCCGCAAGTGGAAGGACCAGGATCTGGGTCATCTAACTAAATTTCACAGTCCGTAATGAGCCACCTCCCTCCTGGCATACATACACTGAATATTGCAGAAGCTGGTCCTGTTCATGCCTTGTGAGCATCATAGCATGGACACACAGACAGCAGCTTCCTAGAAGTCTCTATGCCGTTTTCACTTCCCCAGCCATTCTTGTCCCTCTAAAACCCAAGCCCCAATGAGCCACATTTGCAGAGTGTGACTAGCTAGTATCTTTACCATCCATTCAAGCAGCCTAAGCACACTCCTAATGGTTGAATTGTGAGTCTCTGTCTGGGCTGAGGCATGTGGGAAGGAGCTCAAGAAAACATCTGTCCCATTGATGTCCCTGTGCATAGAAAGGACAGTCACAGTGGTGCATCTTGGGGACTCCTTCAGAGGGCTTGGTGCTTCATGCTTTTTCTTGTTTCAATGGTAAATCCTTCAAAATGATTGACAGTTGCCACACCCCCTCTTCATATCTAATCTCTGGCTTTTTACAAGTGAGGCCCAACTAGACATGTCTAAACAAGTCTGAGTGAGAAAGTTATTGATGTCTGTTATCTCAATGTGAAGACTCACACTGTCACAGCCATTTCCTCAGTTGAAGTGTGTTTTGTTGTTGCCCTGGGTTTTTGGCTTCACTGACAGCTTCTTTCATTTTGAAACTTTTCGGGGAGGCATCCAGAGCTTGGGATGAGACATCTTTCAGAAGTGGCCTTTGTGAACTGCGCAGATCACATCATTCTATTGTAATCACATCATACCCAGCAGATGGGGACACTAGGAATCTGTTTTTCTGAACAATACTTGTCCTAAGATCCAGGCACCTGTGGGCAATGAAAACCAAACTCCACAGCCTTTAGTCGTTTCAGTTAAGGAAGAGGGCAGTTGTCACTTGAGGTATGGAAGAACTCAGAAGGAAATTAACCCAGCCTCAGAACCCATTTACTCATGGCAGCAAGCGGTCCAGGGGGTTACTTTGCTCACTGTCACCTTGGCGTCTCTCTGTGCTATGCCAGAGCTCAACCGGAGACCATGGCTGTAGAGTCATGTAGGGTTTCTCCAGAGGTGCATATACACCTCTTCACTTTGGTCTTTCACACTCAAGCAAGCACATGGGGATGACATCCTTGAAGGCTGTCTTTCTTGTTTTCTGTTTACTTCGCATTCTGTGGGTCATATTTTCGCAGCACTGCCTTTCATGGAAGCCAGGGCGCCTTTCTTTCCCTTGCTGTCTCCCCTTTCTCTTTCTCTCCCTGCCCTGCAGTGAGCTCCTCATTAGGTCCCTTATTGTGATAATTCTTGAAATAACATCTACCTTCTCTAGCTGCCTTTTATCTGAGGGTTCCTATGGTGTTCCTCTAGCAGGGCCAGCTATTCAGCAGCTGGCTTCTCGCTCAGCATCCCTCTGCTTTGGGTCACAGAGGGAAACAGTGGGAGCAAAGCTGTACCCCTCTTTGGTTTTTTGAGAAGCACGCAAGCACAGAAAGGAGGGGATGGTTGTATAACCCTCCTTTTTATGCACCTTTTTGGCAAAAAAATTAGACATTTAGTCCTTTGGTTTAGCAGTCAGAAAGTTGTGTATAAAGAAATCACAGTGCTTCGGTCTAGATAAGACTTGCCCAGTGAAAGAGGTTAAAGATGTGAACTCAGTGTTATACCACATCCCATTATATATACTTATGAATAAGATGGACATTGCCCATTGGGTTAACATTGCAGTGTGTGTTTTCATTATAACTGTCCTTCTGGAGGCCACCTATGGGTTCTAGCATTCAATCTATGAGTGGATGTATTGACTGATCTCCTTAATGCTTGGCACTGGTGACCTCTCTGCGCCTCTACCTCTACTTTCCGGTCCATCTCTCTTCTCGGAATCTCTCTGACCTCTGCTTCCTCTCTTCCATCTCCTTCCCTCTCATCTTCACACTCATTCCAACTTCTCTTTTTTATTAGAGTAGTGAATGGTTCTGCAAACCCATCTACATAGACTTTAGGGATAACACATGCCTAAAAAACTTAAAATAGATACACCCAGATTATTCTCCTGAGTCTGTAGCCTAGTCTCTCTCTCAGGCCCTCCCTCTCCATCCCTCCCTCCATCCATCCCTCTCTCCTTCCCTTTCTCTCTCTCTCTCTCCCTCTCTCTCTGTATGTGTACATGCCTATGATTTCATGCACACATGTGTATGTGTGTATTTGTATGAGCATTAGAAGCCAAAAGACAACTTTAGGAAATGTTACTCAAAGACCACCCACCTTGATTTTGAGACAAGGTCTCTCATTGACCTAGAGTTCATCTTGTAGGCAAGGCTGACTGGCCAGTGAGCCCAGGGATCTGCCTTTCGTGCTCTGGGATTACAGGTATGGGGCGCCATAATGCCTGGCTTTCTTACACTGGTTCTGGGAAGCACGATGAGCACTTTGCTGCCCGAGAAGTCACCCAGCTCTCCCACTGCTGCCTTCTAAGCATCTACTTTTGTGTCCCATAGAGACACTAGCCCCAGGATTATGCTTCTTTTGAACTAACCCTGGCTCCACAGCACACTTGAGTATCTGAAGTAGAACCCTGGAAGTCGTTAGATGGTTCTTTTTCCTCATCTCTTGGAGCTGTCTCTTTCTCCTTATTTCCTGTCTAACTGCCTTTGTCACTTATTGCGTGGATTATTGCAATTGCCTCATTCCCAAATCTGATCTCTCCTACTGTAATCTAGCCTTCACACAGAGTCAGATGGATCCTCCCCAAACACAAAATCATTTATGTCAATTCCCTGACTAAACTCTGTGATCACACTCCAGTGGTGTCGAGATGAAAACACAAAGTCACACTTCAGTCTTCTTCTGCCCCTAGACTCCTGCTTGTCTCTTCATTTTCACTTTTTGTCAGTTCTCTACTTGGACTCTCGAGTTCTGACCATCAGAAACTGAACACAGTTCTTTGACTCTACTGGACTCTTATCTCCTTATACAGGCATGTGGCTTCTGCTTTATTTAGCAGGGCCATGTTTCTTCTCCCCCCAGCAGACTTGTTCTGCTTAACTAACTCATAATGACTCATCAAGGGTCAGTACAAATATTGCCGCCTCTGGGAAGCTGGATCTCTCCAAATGCCCCATTAAGAACTAATTATGTATGTTCTCAAACTAATCAACACATGCACACCTGGACATTTATCACAGTCGGCCCTCCATACCTCCAGTTTATCACACAGTCAGTCCTCCATACCTCCAGCTTATCATTGGCCCCCCATACCTCCAGGTCCCATGGCCAATGGTCCCACCAAACACATCAGAACCATCTGGAAAAGGAAGTTGCAATTTAACTGAGCATATACAAGCTATTTTCTTTTCTCTCTTTCTTCAACAGTATAGTACATGATTATTTACATACCACTAACTTTGTATTGGATATTGTAAGTAATCCAAAGATTGTTTAAGAATGCAGGAAGAGACTGGAGAGATGTCTCAGTGGTTAAAGACGCTAGTTGTTCTTGCAGAGGCCCCAGGGTTGATTCCTAGTACCTACATGATAGCTCACAACCATCTATAACCCCAGTTTTAGGGGATGTAAACCCTTCTTCTGGTTTCTGTGGGAACCAGACATCTACATGGTACACAGACATACATGCAGGCAAAACCCTAAAATGCATAAAAATAAATAAATCTTTACAAAAGAATACAGTAATAACATTCCATGCATGTTTGATTTGGTTTTCTATAAAGGATTTATAAATCTGTTTGTGTTTGGATCCAAAGCCTTGGCAACAGTTTTTCACAGCGACTAAGGGATTACTGTGTCACATTGCTCACCTGTTTCTCTTCTCAGAAGCAAGGCAAATGCTCAAAGCCATTGAATACACACATACAGAATCCTCTTAATGCAGTGTGTTCCCACTTTGCATATGAGAACACTAAGATCTGCAAAGCTTAAACAGCTGGCTTAACATCACAAAAATACCAAGCTATTGGAGTCTGTCCAAGCTTTGTGCAGATGTCTCATGGACTCCAGACTGGCTTCTATATACTGACACTCCAAAACAACTCATGCTATGTGTTTCCAGCCTGGTGATCAGACTGATAAGGAAGAACTCCTGTCTAGACACTTAGGGTGGGAGTTGAATTAAATCATGAAACCAGCTATAGATCTGAAGTTCAGTGATGGACAGATGGTGTGCTGTCCTCTGTATTGGTCCCTACATTCCAACCAGTGTAAAAACTAATACCAGCCAATTCAGTGGCTAGCATCCACTGAGCCACTGTTTATGCTTAGCTTATTGGAGAACATTTTCAAGCAACTTTTTTGGGGGCATGAAGCTTTCACTCTTCCCTGCCCCTCCTTCCCATTTCCTTTTAATTTATGTCTCTTTCTGCAAAGTAATTACACTTCCTGTGTTTCTTTCTTGACTGGGTTGAAAGAAGGATGCTAGACACTTTCTTCTTCACATAGGTTGGTGACTAGTGGTTGATCACATGCCCTGTTTTGACAGCACTAAAGTACTGATTCTGCTTGACTCCTTCTTGGCTCCTTTTTGCACACTGCTGGGTCTGCCTCATTCCTTATCTTTACATGAAGAAGTGAGTTCTAAACATCTCATCCCTCTCCTAGCACAGGACCACATTACCTGGCATACTTCCAGTACTTCAGGCTAGGAAATCTAGGCTAGTTCAAGTAAAAGGGCGTTCTTGCTGACTCTCACATTCTCTTTCTTTTAGCCCTGGTGGAGGGGTTCAAATTGAACAACATTCTTACTTAGGGGGAAAACTCTATATATGGATCTTCAAGGAATGAAACCACAGGAGGTCTTCTTAACTCTTTAGGTTAAACAATACTTTCTTAATGATTTTTATCAAAGATTTCCACATATTTTTACTCTCTCAAAAACTACTCTGCACCTACTATGTACCAAGTACTCTAGCACTATTATTTAGCAATAACTCCAAAAAAAAAAAAGACAGAGGTTTCTGCTACATGAAGTACCCAGCATCTCTCAGGAAGTGAAACTTGCTGGAACTGAGTAAATCCTTCAGCATCATTGCTAAATACAGAAAGCAAAATGAGGAAGGAGGCATGGAATTGTGGGGAGGGTGTCAACACTATAAATAAGGTGAGTAGAGGGAGACCTCATTGAGATGGATTAGGAATTACTGAACGGAACAACACTCCCTTTTGTCTGTTGTATTAATCGCCTGCCTGTCTCACGGCTGTAACAAAATACTCAAGAAAAGTAACTTTAGGAAGGAAGGGTTGTTTTAAGCTCACAGGTGAGGTTCAGTCCATCATGGTGGGAATTTCATGGAGCAGGAGTGTGAAGCAACTGGTCACATTGCATCTGCAGTCAGGAGCAGAGGGGAGAGAAATGGTGATGCTCACGTCACTTCTCCCGTTTGTTTAGTTCTGGGTGTGGTGTGGTTATCTCTTCCCTTCTCACTAAGACCTTCCCATAAATGCTTTCATGGATATAACCCAAAAGCTGTGTGTCCATGGTGATTCTAAATATAGTCAAGTTGGTAATACAGATTAACCATCGTTCCTGTTGCTAATTATGGCATGTAATTCTTCATTTAGAGCACAGAGGGAAAAGGTTGACTTGTTGTTTTCTACCTGTGACTCTTAGGATTTGATTGCAAAGATAACATCCATGGGATGTTCTTCTGTCTTCTTCATGAAAACTGTCCTATTTTACTGAGACAGGGCCCCTTCTCTGGGGCTAGGGGACAATGTGACCTGATGGCATTTTAAGAGAAGGGTGAACTTTATGCTGACAAGTGGGGAAGAGACATATGGAAGGCAAGACAGTACTGTAGGAAAAGGGAGGTGACAGGTAGCCAAGAATGATAAGACAGAGTTTTGTGAAGACTAAGGAATTGCAACTAGGGTTTTTTATTTTCACCCTTTATCTTTCATATTTTCCACCTGGGTTATTGTACTAATATCTTCCTTTTAAGAAATTGTTACGTTTGTGTCTTGAGATGGGGCCTCATGGAGTTCAGGGTTCAGGGAGTTCAGTTACTATATAGCCAAGGCTGACTTTGAACTCTTAACTCCACTTCCCCCATCTTCTAAATGTTGGGACTGCAGGTGTACACTACCATACTAGGCTTAAGAAAACTGCTTTGTGAGTATCAGCTGCATGTGATTTATACTGCTATAGGTTTCACAAGCATTATTCTACTTATTCTTAATGACCACATCAGAGGCAGTAACAGCATTGCCTACGTGTGAGCTAACTGAACTTTTCACGGCAGGTAAAGTACCACAAATCACACGTTAGTTAGCGAGAAAGCCCACATTCAAACCGGCGTGTAATTAAAGTCAGCGTTTCTGTCTATTGTGCCATTTCTATAGGTTATTTCTTCTTATTCCCCTCTTTTCCCTCTCTCCCTTGTAATATTATCACCCAGGGCACATGTTGCAATTAATATTGTCATAAATTAAAGAAGGTACTGAACTCTCAAGATGTTTCAATAAAGCTCTAAAGGCTCTATGCCCCTTAGTTATTTAATTTCACATGTAATGTAGTTTTTCTTAACTAGATCACAAGAGCCTCCAGGGCAGGGATTTTCTGCCCATATTTTGACATCCTCATTCTGCACTGACTAGGAATATTTTTTTCCAATGGAAGGTGAATATGATCAAATCTAGAACTGTCCAGTGGCCTTATACTCTCCAACTGGGCCCTGCCTGTTGTCACTGTGACATAATTGCAATAGCTAAGATCTTTCATCTAATGACAGACTGCTTCCCTTAAGAGTCTAAAAATTATTACAGAAAACGACAGCCTGTCCCTTAGGCCTTTCACACCTGGTGATGGGTCTTCCAGGTGGCTTGCTGTCACCTGACTGTGTTAAAACTAGTGCTGGTTGTGACCTTCACTGTTGCCTGTTCCAGAGGCAAATTCCCAATGTCTGCAGGATTATTTCGTTGCCCCTGGGTTGTAGACTCCACGAGATGGAAGTGCATGGAACACACTCAATTTCCACACAACACTCAGCCCTGGGCCTCAACTGCTAAGCTTTTTCTGAAAGAGAACTTGAGATTTGGATCACTCTGATGAACTAGCCCAAGCTGGGCTTTATACTGTTCTCTATATGCACCTATGTGATTTGGTATGTCAAAATTTTGATGCACTTAGTTTATGACTGTTCCAGTGCTTTAACAGTGGCACATATAAAATACAGTCCAACTCTGTCCAACAACAGACAGGCTCAGCCAAGCTTAACCAATGAAATTTCAGTCTTTATAATCCACATCAAACAAGCAGTCCCTTAGATATCTGAACCAATGTTCTCTCACTTGTCAAGCTCAGTATTCTTTCATCTAATCCAAACCAATAGTATTGAAGTAAAGCTGTGGGATTCATCGTGACCAGGCATTAACCCAAAAGCATGGAAGCTTATTCAAAAGCTCCAGGCTTTTGTCTCGGGGGTATTCCTGGAGAGAGGTTCTTTGCTGCAATCCTCAGAGTTCTATCTCTAGTGGGGGGATTCTCTTTGGAGGACATTCATCTATTTCCCCTAATACTGTCTGAATGGGAAAAAACTGTCCCCTACAGGCTCATGTGTTTGAACACTTGGTCTCCAGCTGGTGGCACTATCTGGGGAGGTTGTAAGTCTTTCGGACATGGAGCTTAGCTGGGAGACAGGGTCATAGAGGTTAGACTTGAGGGTTGTATGCTGTCCGACTTCTGGCTCAAACTCCAGAGAGCTGAGGAAACAGTTTCTGCCATTCTAAAGCAAGATCAGATTAAGCCAGGGCCAAGCAGTCCCAGATGCCTTGCTTCCCCTGCCACGATTGACTGTATCCCCTGACAGTATGGACTGTATCACCTACAGTGATGGACTGTATTCCCTGACATGTTGGACCATATCCCCTACAGTGATGGACTATATCATCTACAGTGATAGACTATATCTCCTACAGTGTGAGACTGTGTCCCCTACAGTGATGAACTGTATCATCTACAGTGATAGACTATATCTCCTACAGTGTGAGACTGTGTCCCCTACAGTAATGAACTGTATCATCTACAGTGATAGACTATATCTCCTACAGTGTGAGACTGTGTCCCCTACAGTAATGAACTGTATCATCTACAGTGATAGACTATATTTCCTACAGTGTTAGACTCTACAGTGATGAACTGTATCCCCTGCCATGATGGACTGTATCTCCTATAATGATGGACTGTATCCCTACAGAGATGCACTGTATCTTCTAAACTTCGACAAACTGTGTCCCCTAACCTATGAATCTAAATAAGTCTTTCCTCACTTAAGTTACTTTTTAAGGTATTTTATTACAGCAAAAAGAAACCTAACTTATTCAAGGACAGTTATGCAATTCCCCCTGTTGAGTGGATATGAGCCCTCTCCATTCTCCTCTACTCTCTCCCTCCTCTTTTGCTTCCTTCTGGGATAAGAAGTAGGACAAAGCAAAAGAAACAGACCACTGTAGTCTTTGACTTGTAACTTGAAGATCATAAACACAGCAGGTTCTTTATTGTGTAGAGTAATTCCATACCCATGTTGGTAATAATGCACCAACAAGAATAGTGAGAGAGGAACTCTAGAAGGCAAGTGCGTATTGGAAAACATATGCCCTTCTGAGCTTTAGGGAGACTTAAGTATAAAGATGGGTTCTATTGTTTGCTGCTTGTGTGATCTAGAATACAGTTTACCAACTTGTCTAAAACTTGCCTTACTCTCCTGTAAAGAAATTCTCAATTGCTTCACAACAAATTCCCACAAATCCAGTGGAAGGAAGAGAAAACAGTGTTTCATTTTTTTGAGAATCAGGATCTGGGAGACCAAGCATGTCTTCAACTGCGCCATTGACTTGGGGTTTGATGATGTTGCAACCTGATTGTCAGCCATGCTACATCCTTATATGAAGGCTTGAGTGAGGATTCCCTTACACACACACACACACACACACACACACACACACACGATCAGCAGGATATATATACATTGATGTGGTTACTTGACTGGTGTTCCTACTGGATATGAGATGGACACCCTCAGCTTTCAGAAGCCATGCACAGACCCTGGTCGTGTGGTCTTCTCCATAGACAGCTAGCGGCATGCTCTTTGCTCCTTCAAGGTCAGTTGGAGACTGGTTCCCCCAGTCTATTATGAAAGTTTATATAATATAATCATACTGGGACATCATACAACCTTTGCCATTAAAATGTAACTAGCGAAAAGAGTGACATCTTGTGGCATCTATCATCTTCTGTTGGTTAGAGGAGGTCCATGGGAGGGGATTGTACAGGTGGTAACTCAGTGAGTCATTTTAGGGATTATCTATTCTGGTAGTACCCACCACTTTGAGTGACAGTGTGGATTAAATGAGCCAGTCTATGCAAACCACATAAATCAAGCTTTGGTTCCTTCCCATATACCTATAAGAATCTTAAAGAAGACAAACAAGTTGATGGGGGTGGGTAATACAGGAAGATGAGCTAGGAAGAGCCAGGTACTTGTGGGCTCAGAGCCCACTATCTCAAATACTGTGTGCATTTCTCTGAGTTCGTCTATTGTGGCTTGAAGATGATCCTTCTAGTTTGGGCCTCTTGTGACTTACTTTAATTGTTTTATTTTATTATTTTTTTAAATATATGTATATGTGCATATGTACCTGAGTATAGAAAACTTTTTTTAACTTTTGAAGATTTTTTAAAATGTGTATGAGTATTTCTATTGCATGTATGCATATGTTTTTGTGTGCCTGGTGTTTGCAGAGAGAGAAGATGGCTTTGGATCCCCTGAAATTATGGTTATAGACTGTTGTGAGCCACTGTGGGGCTGCTGGAGTTTGAACTCGTGTCCTCTGTAAGTGCATTGAGTGCTCTTAACTGCTGAGCCGTCTCTCCAGCCCCATGAATGGTGTCCAGTCCTTGTTTGCTGTCACATGCAGCACCTGCTGCAGGTCATTCCTTTCCTTTTTTCAGAGTCCCTGTCTGGTGACTGTTTTTAGTCCTTCAATGTCCTGCGATGACTAACTAGAAGGATACGTGTTATGAAATGAAGACTTATTGTTGACTTTCTTCCAATCACTCCTCTAAATACATCCTTCATGTTTCTCCTTTTTACTTGTCCCCATAAGCCACATTGAATCACTAGAATTCCCTCCTATTTTCTCTGTTTAATAAGCATTTATTTATTTAGGAGCCACACTGCAGGAAAATTCCCGGAAACCACTGAACTGGAGGGGACAGATGTTAGGGAAATTGAAGAAAGAGCTGTTGCTGTCTTTTCCCTGCATGGAGGATGATGAATCCAGTGGCAAAGAAATGAAAGATTGAAGTTGAGAGAGGGCAGAAGAGTAGAAAGGAGAGTGAAATTGTTCTCATAGAGTGATAAGTACTAAGTGTCTGACCTCCTAGAAATCATGAATCTTTACCAAGCCCAGAGCCAAATATCTTTTAGAAAACAGTCCATATACTTCCTTAAAAAGATCATTTACATAGTCAGTGTGTTTTTCTCTCCAGAGGCTAAGCTTATGGTTATCCATTACTGGGAGGGGCCATCTCCATTTCAGTTTAGTGTTGCTAGAGACAGAGCTTTCTGTTGTAACCTAGACTGAGTCTTAAGTGAAATGGCTACAGGATCATACCATATGAAAGGAGTTCAGAACTCTGTGTCCAAACACCCGACTTCAAGCTGCCACTTCGACATATGCAAGTTGCTTGACTTTAGACAAGTGCTTCTCAATGACCCTTTCACAGTGGGCCAAGTATCAGACATCCTGCATATCAGATATTTACATGACAATTCACAACAGTAGCAAAATTACAGTTATGAAGTGGCAACGAAAGTAATTTTATGGTTGGGGGTCACCACAAAATGAGGAACACTCTTAAACCGAAGCAATAGGAGGATTGGGAACAACTGAATTAGGCAACTCCAAACCAGCTTGTGTTTCAGGTTGGTTTTTCATGTGAGAAATGTGAGTAAAATATTAGCTGCTTATAGGATCATGAGAAAATAAGAGCCTTCACATAACCTAGTATGTAATAAGCTTTCAGATATTCAAGAATACATAGAAAAGGAGTACATACACAAAGAAATAACAGTTTTGAGGGAAGGTCTCACTCTATAGCTCAGCTATAGATAGACTAGATTATCATGAAATTTACAATGATCCTCCAGTGTCAGCCTCCTGAGTGCTGGCATTCTCTGTATGAACCACATTGCCTAAGTGTGCTCAAAACTGTAATAAAATATATAATTGCCATGGGGAAGCATGCAAAATTAAAGAATCTGTATAGCAATTGAAAATTGCCACTGGAAATTCTTACCCCCTTACTTAAGAGGAAAATCATAACGTCTTGAATCTAGGAGATGCATTAGTGGTCATCAGATGTAAGTCTACCATTTACTGGTGAAGATCAAGTCTAGGCTGAGAAAGAGCAGGTAACGTATCCAAGGTCACACACTAAATGACAGAGACAGAGCAAGGTGGCAGGCAGAGCCTTGTTCTCCTTGAACAGGAGAAAGTGTCAGCAGGGCTACTTGTCAGAAAACATTGGTGGCAATAGGTACCAGCTTTTGCAGTTAAAATAATGAGTTGAGTTTTTTTTAAAAGAAATAGAATTATCGTTTGAACAATGACTTTGATTACTTAATTTCACTTATGTGGAGAGGCAGCTCTGAATTGTCAAAAATGTCACAATTTCTGTGGGAATCATCCCAGATTCTAGAGAGAGCCTTTACACTTTCTAGAGTGAACCTCATTAAAGCATTTGTCCACCACATACTCTTTTTGACAAGCAAACACATGAAAGCGGCATTGCAGCACGGGGCTCAGTCCTGGATCCACTTCTAGTTAAAACTGTCATCCATGACTTGGATGCTGCAACAATATGCTCATTAAGTTTGAAAACAACACTGAGTTTAAAGTGGAAGCTGATGCCTTGGGGGATGAGATTAGAGTTGGGAATGGCCTCAGCAAATTGGACAAGTAATCAGGAAGCAGCAAGACAAAGTTCTGTCAAGGCAAGGACAAAAGGGAAGCTAAGATCACAGAGAAGATAAAGAGAAGTCTGAGGCACAGAAATGGTAGGTCGGGCTGAGAACTACCAAAGATTTGTGAGTAATCATGAACCTCAAATTAACACAGTGTAATTATGTACAATGAGTCAGCATTTGCCGAGGTGCAATTTGGTATTAGTATGGGTGGGGGGCATCCTGTGTTTCCTGGTAAGATGAAACCATGAAACATCTGTGGACTGTTCAACCTAAATGTTTCTCCTTATAATAGAACTATCTTTACCATAAAGTCAACTTGACACAATTCTAGAGCCACCTGGGAAGAGGGAACCTGAACAGAAAACTTGTCCCCATCCTGTTGACCTGAGCATGTGTGTAGGGGAATATTTTTACTGTTGATTGAAGAGGGAAGTCCCCGTCCACTATGAGTGGTGCCATCCCTATGCAGGTGGGCCAAAGCTGGATAAGTTAGCTGAGCCAGTCACAATGATTCAAAGAGTAAGCAGTATTGCTCCTTTGGCTTTTGTTTCAAGCTCCTATTGAGCTGCTGCTTTAGCTTCCCTCAATGATGGACTGTAACTTGTAAGTTAAACTCTTTACTCACCAAGTTGTTTTTGGTCAACATGCTTTATGAGCACAATAGAAACCAAACTAAACAACAGGTTTGTGTTGTTCCTCCATTAAAATAATATCCAAATAAATGATTTTCAGTGATAACTTTTGACCTGGGGAAGTAAGGAGGTTGGTCTTTATCTACGCTACTGTCTCCATAGACTCCTTTTTACATACACACTTCGTTGCTGGAGCACAGAAACCTGGCCACTCCTTGGCCCATGCTTCCTCATTCTCAATGGAGAGTTTAGGAAGGTCCAGAGTATTTATTGTTGGTGTCACCACCTTTGAAAACTTAGCTTTCCATTGACATGCAAAACCCTACAGCATCTGGTTACTTTCTCTTAAAGGTGGGCTCAGCATAGAGAACCACCAGCCATGAGGAGAAATGATATGGAGCCAGGGTCAGAAACAGAGCTCTGGGGTATAGCAGAGAGAAGATGGTATCAATAGGCAAGAGGTACAGCAAAGGGAAGGATTTGCCTGTCACTCACTGGTGTCCTCTTTCCATATGAAATTCTAGGATGAATTCTGGTCCTCTTTCTTACTACTCATGCCTTCATCTAAGCAGAATACTGAGGCAAAGGCCACACTGGTAACTTGTCCAGGGATTCTGTATGTGGAAGAAGCAACATTTGAACATAGTTTATTACCTGCAACATATTTGCTCTTTCAGCTCAAGTTATTTGCCTCTGTGAGGGAAAAGCAGACACAGAGAAGGAAGGGAACATTGCAAACAAGAGTGTCAGGAAAGAAAAGTGAAAAGAGTAGAAGACAGAAAAGAGAGGAACAGTGTTAAGATCAAATGAGGAAGCGGAGGTAGCCAAGGCTGCCGCAAAAGGAAGAGGAATACAAACCCAGCACACAGGGTGGGGTAGGTGGTGGAAAGAGCAATAGGGATGTTGGATGGGCATCCTTCTGCTGTGGCACACTATCTTCCTAATATTCCTCCAGTGCTGGGTCCTGTCAAGAATTCACAGGAATCAAAAAGAACTCTGTGAATGTCCTTTGGGAAAAGAGAGAAGATCCTAAAGGAAGGAACTTGAATAACCAGGGCAACTTAAAAGGAAATGGGACATTGGACAGAGAGCAGTACCCACTGGTGATTTCCAGGTATGATGTATCCACTAGCACAGTGACTGCTAACAGAGGCAGAATGTGCACTTACTAGAGCCAGCCTTGCTCATGTCTAGACACTGAAGCTTAACCTCTGCAGAATCTTGTAGGTTTCATGGTCTGTCCCAACCTGTGCAGCACGTGGGGCTTCTACCCAACAGTTGCCTCAGCCTGGGACAAGCATTGCCCCCGACAGTCTGCAGGAATCTTTAGTAGAACGGGCATGATGCAACATGGACTACCTTCCCTTGAAAAGGTCTGAATTGTTACACTGCAATGCATTGAGTCAACGGTCTTTGGCAAGCTACAAACTTTATGCTTTTCTGAAGACTATCTTAGTTGGGGTTTCTGTTGCCGTGAAGAGATACCATGACCATGACAACTCTTATAAAGGAAGACATTTAATTGTGGTGGTTTACATTTCCAGAGGGTCAGTCCATTTTCATCATGGTGCAGCATGGTGACACACAGGAAGACATGGTGCTGGAGAAGAAGCCGGGAGTCCCACACCTTGGCTTGCAGGCAACAGGGAGTGATCTGTCTTACTGGGTATGGTTTAGGCATATATAAAACCTTAAAGCCTGATGATTCTATTTCTATTGTGTTTCTGTTTCTTTGCAGTTAGTGAACTCTTCCAGAAACATACGTGAACATGTTTGTCTTTCCACAATGTCAGAATGTATTGAGTAACAATAAATCCACAAAGCTTGGTTGTTTCAGAAAAAAAAACCCTTCAAGCCTGCCCCCACAGTGGCACACTTCTTCCAACAAGACCACACCTACTCAAACATAGCCACACACCCTAGTAGTGCCACTCCCTTAAGAGGCCATTTTCCTTCAAACCACCACAAACATCATTCTCCTTCTAAGTTAATAGAAAGAATGTTCTATCCCTCTGGCATGTGAATCTTCCCTCCTCGGGGAATAAAAGGCATACTGTAAATGTCACCTTCCATTTCTCATTTCCTGTGGGGAACAAGGCACAGAGCAGGTTAGTCTTCTCTATAAGTTGTCACAGTTGAGGAAATTAAAATAATGTATTTGGAGTCCCAGAAGACTGATGCCCAGGAGATTCAGAACCATCCCATCTCTACAGAAGAGTACAGGGCAGGGCTGGGCTGGCTAAGCTCACCAGGAGTATCCAATAGTCCAGATGATGTGATTTTTCCAGAAGCTTCTCCCAACCTCCTTTGCTGAACATGTCTGTCACTATTAAAGATGGACATATATGCTCTGGAATTTCATTCTAGCACAGAGGCATTTTGAAATGAAAGCTCAAACAGAAATCACCTGGATTCATACTTGACTAGATATGCATTAATTCTGCAAGTTAAGAAGACATGTGTTTGTGATTGGGGCACAGCCTAAAACCTAGGAGGCCCAGTAGAGACTCTCTTTGCGGAGCCATGGCCTGGCTTTCTCCTTGACGTCTGTCAGTGACGCCTTCTGCCTGTATGCACGGCCATGACACTTGATCATCAGGGAGCCCTGCATGCACACAGACGTAGCCTGACTTTGACCTTACTCCTTGCAGACCTTAAAATGTGTCATCACCATTTCCAGGTATTGTGAGGGTCCTCAGAGTACCTTACAAGATTTCTTTCAGTTACCTTGTGAAGCAAGTGAGGAGGACACTAGAAGAAGGTGTCCTTGCCTGGAAACATCTCTCTCGGGTGCTTACAGATGTTAAAGATTCTGGCCAGGGTCTCTGGGCAAACCTTGTCTGTTTCTCTGTTGTCTTTTCTTCATCTTTGGCTGGTGCGTAACGGTCACCACCTGGGATGGCAAAGAAGGTGACAGCAGGTCTCTGAAGATTAGAAACCTTCCTTTCCATTCCAGTGAGAATCTTGTCTTGTTCCTTTAAAATACCATTTAGATATGAATACTTATTTCGAGGCCAGTGACATCATTGTGATTCAAACTCCTCACCAAGCACAGTCTGAGTTACAAAACCAATGCACGGAATCTTAGCAAGTAAACCTGAACTTATACTCCAGGTTGAAAGAGATGAGAAGTGATTGAAATCTTTGGGGAGCTGTTAAAATCGGTTGCTCAATCTTTATAGCACCTTTGTACATAAAGTGTTAGCTTCCTAAGCAATGAGGGAAGCTAATGTCTTTTCATGTAGGTGCTCTTTGCTCTCTGGTCATGAAGACTAGCAATCTGTTGGTTTAGGGAAGGCTTATCATTATCATTTTGAGAAAATACTAAGCTGTGAACTCTTCCTTGCTGGAAATGTAATCTGTATGGAAATGGTGACATTTGCATTTGCAGGTTGTCTCTAAGACCAAAGGTTTTTTTCTCAATTAAATATACACAGCTCCATAATTGTCTTTATTTTATTTTTATTAGTTTTTTAAAAAAATTAACAAATGAAGTAATAGATTGTACTACAACATGTACATACGTATTTTGTTCTTGTTGGCAGCCCTCCCTTTAATAGCACCTTCTGCCTTCATGTCACACATATTCAATAAACTTCTTTTGTTTCTATCTCCCCTCTTAAGATCTTTTTATCACTTATAGTTCTCTTGACTCATGCTCATACTCCCATACACATATATGAACATATAAAACTAAAGTCTAGATCTGCATCGGAGAAAAATAACCACATTTTTGTTTATGTGAGTGTAGCTTATTTTACTTAACTTCTCCTGTTCCATCCACCTTCCCATAAATGCCAAGATTTTATTTTTCTTTATGGCTGAATAAGCCTCCATTGTGTGTTCAGGTGCCACATTATTTTATATCCATATGTTTGCTGATGGACACTTGGTCTGCTTCTGTGTGTTGCCCGTTGTGAATAGTGCAGCAATAAATGTAGTAGGACTTACAACCTTTGGGTTACACATCCGTGAATGGCACAGCTAGGTCATACTTCCATTTTCCATTCATACTCATTCTTTAACCTGCTATATATGGACCAAGTGTTGTGAGTTACAACATGTGAAGGGGACAATAGACATAATTTTAACAGAGGTACAACCTTCAGAGTTCAATTTAGTCACCCTTTACTCAAATCAAAGTTAGCTCCCTTTCTTGTACACTGTCCTACAATTCTACCTAATAGCTGTTTCACTTTTAGGACCCAGGTAATTTATCAGATGAGTGAATTTGCTCATGCAGGACAATATTATATTATCTGATGCTTTGGGTAACATCCATAGTTCTAGCCTGGGCCTTTCACCTGAATAGTGAACTCTTTCTTCCTCTTATCTGCTCTTGGATATTTCTACCAGGTTGCTTTTTGTTCAAGTTTGACTTTTCTCTGCCAGTCTTTTTTCCACACTCTATGTCTCAGTTTAGTAGATATTTATTGAGAGCTTTCTATACAACAAATATTATTCTAAATGCTTTATAGATAATAACTTTTAATGTTCACAATAAACATATGACTAGATAATTTTAATCAGCTATAGTATATAAGAATGATACTGGGTTACAGAGGAAACTCGACTGAGTTTATAAGGTCCCTAAGTGGCAGATCCAGATGTCAAATCTTAGATAGAACAGTGTCAATGTCTACAGTGACTCCAGGAGAATTCCTTTTCTACACAGAATCCGCCTTGGTAAAAAACAGGCACAGAACTAATCTCAGAGGTATTTTCCTTGTCCTCTTTTCTCCTTTCAGCTGCTCTCTTCTCTATTGTCAACCACTACTGGTTTTAGCTTCCAAGAATATGCTGTTCCCCATATTATTATCATCACAAAGTCCCCATCTGTCCCCATCTGTCCTAATTTTTTTTCTGTTGCCTTGATGAATACTGTCACCAAAAACAATATGGTTTATTTCAGCTTAAACTTCCAGGTAACAGTCCACTGTTAAGGGAAGTCAGGGTAGGAACTCACTCTGCTTTAGAGCACACTAAACCAGAAACCATGGAAGAATGCTGTTGCCTGGCTCAATTTGTTTGGGTCATGCTAAGGAGGGTTTCCCCGTAAATTCCTCAGAGACGTGGCCTTAAGCCACTCTGATAGGTACAGCCCCCAGCTGAGACTCCCTCAGAAGACTCTGGGCTATGTCAAGTTGACAGCTGGCAGGTTTTGTGGCACACTTAATCTTGCCAGACTCAATGCCTAACACTCTCCTTTGAGTCCTAGTTGTACTGGCTGAGTTTCTGTTTCTCCAGCCCCCTAATCAAGGTCTTATCACAAGATGGCAATTCTCTCAAAGCCTCCTCACCTAAATCTCACCATATTATTTCCCACCTGTATCTTGATAGCGGCTCTTTCTTGTTGCCTTTTAGACATCTACATTACTCTTGAGGCTACAACAGAGCCACGTGTATGACACTGGTCTCATAGATTTTATTACCTCTTGACACCTTGGTTCTTGGAATTACACTTATGATGTCTGCATAATGACAAAATCACCCAACAAGACACTATCAGAAATCATCCTCATTGTCGAGTGATGGGGGATCTTAAATTGGCTCCTTAGCTCTTCCCTTCTCTAGATCGTGGCCTACTGGAGGATGAGAAATAATTTATCATCATCATCCCCTACACCTAATAAAGGAGCCATCTCCTGGAAGCTGTTTTCTGTTGTTGCAACTGAAAGCCACAGGCTGGGTAATTCACCAGGAAAAGAATTTTATTTAATCCATGGTTTTAAAGATGGCAAGTTCAGGATTGGGTTGCTGATTCTGGTGGGGGGGCCTTCTTGTTGGTAAAAGACTGCAGAGTCCACAGGTGATTGGTTGTTACATGTTTAAAGAGACTAAGAGTTCTAGCTTAGATTTCCTGTCCTTTCTTATAAAGCCACAGTCCCATTAGATGAGGACCCCATCCTTATGGATCCACTCAACATTAAATGTATGTTGGATGACATTTCTATCTTTATAATTCTTCACAGTGGGAGCTAAATTTCAGCATGACTTTTGGTGGGAACACTCAGATCACAGCAGCTGTGTAGCAGACTTTGCTGGATGAAAGAAAGATGTCTGTGCTGGCTAGTATTTGAATAACAGGCATAGGTAATTGAAAATCCTCTTTGAGTTCCTTTTTGTACCACAAAATACCAGAGATGTAAACACCTTCCAGCACAATGTGTGGGAATCCTGTAGGCATTTACCTCCTCACTGCTGCTAACCGCCTAAATGAAGCAGAACATCATTTAAAGTGAACGAATGAATGGCTGAATCCGGGGCAGCAAGTGATGAGGCCCATGTTCACATAGCTGCTCCCCCATTTTGCACTCATCCTGTGCCTTTTCATGGCTGCTTCTGCCAGCTCTTTCCAATAGACATTGCAGACAGTGGACGTCCTTTGATTCCAATTGGAGAGTCTCTTTACCGAAGAGCAGCAGGAGACTTACACATAGCTGCCTTCCTCATTCCCACCATCCTCTGCTCCTCCTCTGTCTCCAGCTGATGAATCACTGCCTGGACCAGCGAGGGGAGGATGACAAGGCAGGAGCATCGGTGAATGTCTATTCCCTACCCAGGGGAGCACTTACAGGTGGTCTATCATCTGTGCCCTTTCCTTGTAACCCTGGGGGAAAATCCAATTGCCTTCTCCATTTCCCACAGTCTGGCTTTCCTCATCTCCTCTTCTCTTTACCCACGCATCCCTTAACAGTCTACAATTCTAAACCCCTTCTTAGCATTGGCATCCCATCAGACTCAAGGACAGACATTTATTCTGAGTGAACAGTTAGTGTCCTGTCTGACTGGCCTCCTTCTTAGATCAGATACCTGAGCCAAACAGTGTCTTCCATCACGGACCAGCACTGCCATGGTTTCCGTGAGATGGCTTGGAGCAGTGACTCACTGGTTGGGAGGAGGGACTCCGGAGATAATAGGAGCTTCACCTGGAGCTTGTCTTCTCAGTCTTGCTAAACTTTCCCACAGCCTTCAGTAACACCCACCCTCAGAGTAGACTGCCCTGCCATTGCTCCAGAAGGCTCAAGGAGAGGTTAAGGAAGGATTCAGATGACAATAGAGGATAATGGGAGGCAGTGAAACTAGATAAGTCTGTATAGACAGTGTCACAACTGACATCCCCAGCCTCATCGTTTATCCCAGTCATGTTTTAAGTGACTGAAATAGTATATAGAAACAAAATGGGTTTCTCTCTTTCTTCCCAGTAGACAGATGGAATCTATCTCTCAGCATCTTACAATGAGATATGGTCATATGACTGACGCATGTTACCCTGTGTGATGGTGATGGCGGGCGCCAAGTTACCAGATGTTACAGTGACTCATAAAATCTTTCCTATGCATGTGCAACCAAGATTTACACTGCTTTTGTGTCTGCCTGGAATGTGGACACCTCCTAGGGACCTTGGCAGTCCGATGTTAAAGATGGCAGAATCTCCATTGGTGCGAGTCCTCAGAATGGCTGCCAAAGCTATCCTGCCAAGTGCAATACAGCTTCACGAAGCAGATATGGAATTGTACTGGGTTAAAATTACACATTTCACAGACCGTTACAGTAGTTAGGCTACCGTATTCTTTAGTATATGGATGCATTTCTTCCTTCTCCATTTTATCACAGGCTTCCTGAAAGCAGGGTCCTGGTATCCCCTCTGCATCACCGACAGGAACTAGCATGGGGCATGGGATCAGTACACTGTTGGTACTCATAGAGTGTGAGTCTGCCATTTATTCTGGGGTGAGGTAAGACACTACTGGAAACACGGCCAATCATCCAGGCTTTTTGTGTCACTTTGATCCGTCTTGGGTCTGAAGGATCTCTAATGCAGGTACGCACGCAGCTCAGGGCTGGCATGGTCAGTGAAGGGTGACACACATTTTTTTGTCATCTATAAATGGATTATCCACTGTGACCCAGCTCTTCTGTCACTTCAGCACCTTCCCCCGTCACCAGCTGTGTCGTGGGTGCTGAGAAAGAGCCCAGAGCCAAGGAAAAACTCAGAAACAGTGGGGGGGGGGGCTTGGGAGTGACGCTTGTGTCACTGACTAGGAGTGAGTTATGAATGTATTCTGAAAGTCAAATGCAATGGAGATCATCTTTTTTAACTGTTATGTGGTTCTTCCTATTGCTTTATTTCAATCCATAATCAACATCAACAATATGAGTGTGCCAGTTAAGACAAGCCCTGCCTTAGGAGCAAAGGAAACTTTCAAAATGGGATTTTATCTGTTCATTTCAGATCTCTTGAATAAAGAAAAGGCATCTTTTTTTTTCAAAAGCTTGCAGCAAGCCAGGCAGGGGACGCATGGTAAATATTAAAATCCTTGTTAGAGAGACAAATGAGTTTTACCCTGTGGTTCTTGGTGATGTAAGAGTGCACGCTGACAGCTTCCATCCTCAGTTTGGGGCAGCGTCCTTGTGAACCCCATAGCCAGCACGTGTGTGTGTGTGTGTGTGTGTGTGTGTGTGTGTATGTGTGTGTGTGTGTGCTTGTGTGTGTGTGTGCTTGTGTATGTGACATGCACGCTTTCCTCCATGAATTAACTTTTAAAGGATAATTGAATGAACTGATTGTTCTCAAAAATTAGCATTTGTGAAGCTGGTTGAAATTCAGATGTGGGTCCCGCCCCCCCCCCCCCATGACTGCTAAATGAACACATCTGGAGCCAAGTCTGGTTGTTTCCATTTCTAGAAAATGTCCAAGAAGAGGTGCTACTGGTGGTGGTGATGGTGGTGGTGATTCTGATGGTGATGGTGGTGGTGACAGTGGTGATTCTGATGGTGATGGCAGTAGTGGTGGTGGTGGTAATGGTGAATGTGGTGGTGATAGTAGTGGTGGTGATTCTGATGGTGATGGTGGTAGTGATGGTGGTGATGGTGTTGGTGGTGGTGACGGTAAATGTGGTGTTGATAGTAGTCATCAGGGTGGTTTGGGAGTGCACTTTGAAAGCCACTGGTCTGAACCATTCAGGCTCACTCCCCATTGATGAAGAAATCTGCAAAGTTGCACAAAACCATGACTTTCTAAGGTGAAGGCTCCCAGAAGTGGGACCTCCTTTCCCCTCAAGACAGGTTGAAGCTATGGATGATTGAGAGCACAGATGCCTCAGGCAGTCAGTGGACTCTTGCCTCTCCCTTCCTCTCCCTTCCTCTCCCTGCCTCTCCCCTTGCTTTTGCCCAGCAGAGGCTGAGTACTCTTTATCCAAAAACCATGTCAGTGCATAGATTTGAGGTCACTTTAGGTTTTGAATCATGATGTATTCCCTCAATTCCCAGTAGTAAAATGAAGAGCTTTCTCTAGATGAGTGCTCTCACTTCTGGTACTCACAGGATGAGGCTGTTGTTTAGATTACATCCTGCTTAGAAATCCCATTACAGCTGTTCTGGGCTAAAGTAGGAAAAACAGGAATTTTGACGGTGAATGAGTGATTCTGATACAAGCCTGGCATTCTCTAGATTGCTGTCAGAACTAGATCCAACAGTCAACAGGCGTGCCATGCCCTCCCTCTCCCCTGAATGCAGCCCTGTCCATTTTCCCATTTACCAGCCCCAAAACCTCCAGTCCCACCAGACTGTGTACCCCACCCAACCCACATGCATATTATTCTATTTACTGTGTGGCACAGAGTCTCCTCATACTCCATTAACTCCCTCTGCTTAATTAGACAGAAGATGAGACCCAAACAAACTGCAGAATACATGGAGATTAACTGGCAAAAGGATAAACAACTGACTAAGAACCCTTTTAGAAGCCCCCACTAAAAGCTCACCGTGGAAGCCGCAGTGTTCCTGGAAAGCGACTCACTCATTAACTCACTAGGGGTGGGGGAGGTCCACTCTCCACTGGACATTGCCTCCACAGCATTCACTCTGTGGGACCAGCCCAGCCCCGTTTTGCTGTGATTCCTACAGTCTCACATGTACTCGCTACTTACAAGTGATGCAGACAAGAGGATTTCTGTCTCCTTCCTAAGAAATCCTTTATCTTATACAAGCAACGTGATGTTGAAAATTGAGGAATCTGGATGCCTCGCTTTCCCTAGCACACTAGGGTTGTGCCTTGAAAGATTATGGAAGCATGGCGGTGGCTCCCTCCCCAAAGGGATTACAGTGATCACCTGAGTGTCTCCTCTTGCTCACCTCAGTAGTTACTTTTCTCATTGCATTGACAATATACCTGACATGACTTAAGGAAGAGAGGTTTTATCTGTTTATGGGTGCAGAAATGTCAAGTCATGGCCCACAGCTATGACTCTTGATCCATGGTGACCAAGAACATCATGGCGGTGAGAAGCCGGGAAGGAAGGGGGCGTGGTTGGCTTCAGGAAGACAGCAAGAAGAGAGGGCAAGTTTCAGTTGATTTTCTCCTCACTTTGATGAGATAGCTGACAGAAGCGCCTCCAAAGATGAAGGATTCATTTCAGCTCATGGTTTCCCGGCAGGGAAGTCATGGCAGCCCTCGTGGTGGTGCGAGTGCCTTTTGTCCATGATGGAGGGAGCACGGGGTCTCTTGCTCACATGGCGGAGGAGGGAAAATGGAGAGCTCAGTCCAGAGCCAAGGCTAGTCTGTACTGCTCAAAGACCCCTTGCCCCCCCCCCCACCAATCCCAGTGACTCACTGCATCTAGGCCCCACCCCCTAAATATTCTACTCACTCCCACAGAATGTGTCACCAACTGGGGATCAGGGTTCAAACACATTGAGTCTGTGGAGGGACATCTAATTTTCAAACCATAGTAGGGAGGGACAGAAACCTGAGACAAAACTCAGCCTCCAAGGACCCACCCCCCTGTGATCTAATCTCTCAAGCTAGTCTCCATCATCTACAGCTCCCAGAGTCTCCCAAAATATCACTGCCAGCTTGGGACAAGTGATTCAACACATGAATCTGTGGGAGATATTTCATATTCAAACCACAGCAGTAAGGATAGACGTGGAATTTTATCTGTGCAGCTCAACCTAACTTCACCTTAGTTTTATTCTGGAACCTTCTAACATTAAAGTAGAAACACTAGAAACTTCTTTGCCTTCCTTTTAGAGTTTCATTTAAAGCTTTAAATTGGTCAAGCCTTTTCAATTCAGTTGTCATTTTCAATGATTTTTTTTCAGTCCAATGGCTTTAGTTAAGTTGAGGCACAATTTAGTTTTAAGGTGAGAGACACTGAGGCAATTTAGTAATTTAATTCCACCATGTGGTCTGGACATGAACCCAAGGCCTGGGGACTGGTGTCTCTCTGTTAATTATTTCTCCACGTCAGACATCTGGAAAGCAGCCTCTTCCGCCTGCTCCGAGTTGACTAATTAATTAAGCTGTGTTTGTAAACAGGCATTTTCTCCCCTAGCACTTTTTTGATCATCTGTTTCTTCAGCTACAAGCTGGTGACCCTACTTAATGGCAAACTACCTAGCCAATAATTCTACTCTCCTACAGGCTCTGGACAGTTCTCTTGGAGGCTTCCCAGCACTGGGCAAGACTAGGTATTGGAAGGAGGTCAGCAAGGATTCAATTATGCCATTTATTAATTATGTAGCTGCAGGCAAATCGCCTCGCATCTCAAAATATCAGTTTCCCCTTTTTACTCCTGCAAGCCCCTACCATTTAGCCCAATACCTAGAACGTTGTTGACACTCTCTGTACCCAGGCAGGCTTTCCTCAAGGAGCCCCACACTATGCCTTTGTGCAGGGGGGAGGGAGATGGCTAACTTCATGCTACTTCTGCTTATATTACTACCTTGGCCTCTCTCCAACACTTTGTTGATAGTCTGGCAACTGTTGTCACTTTTACACTTTCCAGAGAGAGAGGACCAGTCTCTGTAAAGGGAATGAAGTAGGTCCCAGGGGTAGATGGGGCGGAGTTAGGTCTAGTCTCCATACTCCTGGGTCTTGAGGTTTTCTCTTGAGACCTGGTTTCCCCCTGACCTTCAGTGGAATGTGAAACTGGGTGCTAAACACTGGGAGTGGGGTAGGAGGAGAGTTACAGGAGTGCTGCCTAAAATAGCACCTCATTAAGGAAATCAATGCTAATCAGTGATGCTCATGGTGGCGAAACACCTGTTAGCACCACATCCCCGAAGGGAAGGACATGCAGCTCAATCCCCTTCCTGGAGCACCTGCTTTGGCTAGATGATGAGTGTGTTGTCAGCAAGTGTTGCAACTCTAAGTTATTAGCCAATGCTGGTAGCATTAGCACTTATGCTTCTCTTCTGTGGTCTGATATATGACCAATTTGTTTAACAGCTTTGTGAGGGTAATAGGAGAGCGGTACGAAAAATACATGTATGTACATATAGATGTTATAATCTCCTGTTTGGTGATCATCCAAAGAAGAGAGTCGCCAGCTGAAGTCCAAACCAGGACTGGGATAAGCAAAAGCTTCTGGATGGCTGTGGGTCCTGTACGGCTGAATCCTGAGGGGGAAGTGAGTGTCACCCTGAGCACTACAGGACCAGTGTAGAGCAGCTCAGCATGAAGAAAGACATTCTAGCCAGTGAAAGCAGAGACTGCTGCTGTCAGATGATACGAGAGGGCCAGGGATACGGGGAAGTGGGAAGTGAGAAGGAAACCAGGTGGGAGTCGGGCAGGGGTGGACAAGGAGGAGGAGCGAGGGAGTGGGAAGAGAAAGTGACAAAGGTAAGGAAGAAATGTACACTTTCCCCAGGAGGAAGGTGAATGACAAGGCATTGGTGGCCTGGGAGAAAGAAGCTTATGGATGGGCAAACTCTGCATTTTAGAGGGACCGCTTTGAGAACTAAATGGAGACTGAAGCAGAGGAAGATAAGGCCAGATGTAGGGAAAGCAGATGTAATGTAGAAAACCAGGCAAGAAGCAGAGGGTGAGAGAGGAGATCCAGCGTGGGAGCCTTCTCTACCGTTTCTGCCTCTCAAAGCTGGGGGAGGCATTTCAGGGATGGAGGGCAGCGTGCTGGGATCTCAGTTTAGCCTAGTACTGTCCAGAGCATCTGAGAAGAACTATTTTGTACATAATTAAAAGTACCCTCAACCCTTAAACTGACAAGAGAGGTGTGCACCATGGATTTTGAACTTCTTTTTTACATTTACCATTTACTTATTAATTTATTTTGCATGTTTACGCATGGGAGGTGGGGTTTGTGCCATCAAGTACGTTTATAAGTCAGAGGACAACCTGTGAGAGTCAGCTCTCTCCTTCTACCGCGTGGGGTGCTTTTATCCATTAAGCCATCTCACCAGCCCTTTGAACTGTTTTGATGCTGTAGTATGGCATGTGAGCAAACTCTTCCCTGGATGGCCAAGGTAACTTCCAGGAAGAGTGACAACACTCCTGTATGCACATAGATAGCTTCTTTCAGTATTCTCTCCCCTCCACGACGTATCTGTGGTCTTGCAGGCATCCTTGACAATCTGACCTCTTCCATTGAGTTCACTTCACGTGTCTTTGTCATGCCTAGGCCTTGCATGTTCTCACATATTCTCACACCCTTCTGCCGCGGGTTCCCTGTATGATCATGCTTGCGATGAAGCCATGTACTGCCTCGCAGGTCACATTCATAATTCTCCGAGTTTACATTCAGACGCCCGGCCTGGAAAATCACCATTATGCTTATGCAATACGTCTCTTCTCCAGGACGCCCCCCATGACTTTCTTTGACCCTTGCACATGAGCACCCCGCAATGACACAAACAGCTCTCTGCAGACTCAATGTGGCAAGACGGTCCTGCTCAGATCTAGCTAGATTTTTTTCCAGATCTGGAAATTTTGCATGCAGAGCCGATTTTGCTGGTTTGGTCAGCTTATTAAATGTGAGACAATTTGCCTCATTTTCCATTAGTGTCTGGAGACACACTTGAAAGTCCTGCTGGTCTAATGTGGCTGAGATCAATGGACAAGATTCTGCATATTTTTAAGTAATGTTTTCTTTAAAGACACTGAAAGCATTTGAAATTCTCAGGAGAACTGTGAAGGAGAGTGTAATGAGATGGACCAGGAAGCCACAGGCAGAACAGGTTGATAGTCAGCATCCTCTGAAATGTAGGAAAATCACCTCTGGCTCTTCAAGGTCTTGGGAGATAGAGGGTGGGACTCAGTGTCTTCTGCATGGCAGTACTGTTTCTCATTGGTGCCATTCATCTTCCTGTTGTTTCAGATACTTAGGACATCCAGTGCTCCAACAGGTCTCAGGTACATCATAGTTACTACAGAGAACAGGGCAGATGAGCTCAAGGCCACACGGGGAGCATCATTATTATACACTTTATGCTGGCCTTGGAACTCTATGTGCCTAGCTGACCGTTGAGGTGGCAAAGAGGAAAAGCAAAAAAAAAAAAAAAAAAAAAAGCAAAGATTTGGTGTCACACTGCCAAGCTCAAGCCCTGTTGTTGCCAATTCCCTGGCTTAGACAGGGGTCTGTTCTAGTCTAGTCTGGTTTCTGTTTTTGTGATAAATGCCATACCAACTTCCATGTCATAATCCATCACTGGGAGAAATCAGGGCAGGTGCTTAAGGCAGGAATCTGGGGCAGAAACCCCAGAGAAATGCTGCTTACTGCCTTACTCCTTGCTAGTATTTTTACACAGCCCAGGACCATCTGCCCAAGGAACTGTAACCTTCCCAGTGGGTTAGGTCTCCCTACATCAATCATCGGTTGAAATTGCTCCTCACAGACATGACCCCCAGGCCAACCCAACCCAGGCCAACCTTCAGCTGAAGTTCCTCTTGCCAGATCCCCTTAGATGGTGCTGAGTTGACATAAAAAGTAGGCAGCACAGGGTCTTACGAGAACCTTCTGATTGTGAGGTCTTGGTCCAAGGGAAGGATTTGTGGAAGGAATATAATGGAGAAAGGAATAAGCAAAGACTGCAAGCAGCTAGACCTGGCAGAGGGTTTGATCTATGGGTCAAGTAGAAGGAACTGCACACGATCTACTGAGTGATGCTGGCTCCTCTGTAGACTCTAACTAAGCCACTGCCTCAAGGCCCGGGCCAGGTAGAGGATGCATCTCAACTTCCAACGAGAATGATAATATCAACAGACCAGAGTGGGAAGAGGAGACTTCAATTCTGTCATTTATCTTGTTCCCTTCTCTCACTTGTGTTCGCCTTTTTTGGCCATTGGCTTCTTCTTCTTTATCTCCATAGGGTAGGTGGATAGTTTCTCCACAGACAGTACAGCATGGCTGCTCAAGGCTTCCAGAGCTTGTGTCAAAGTGACACCGAGAACGCTCTTCTTATTTCTAAAGCCCCAAATTCAAAAGATCGCATCTACCCGGTCAGGTGCCTCGCCTCTCAACCACTCCTGTATAATGGGTTCAGGGTATTCCTGGATGTGATAATAAAAGGACTGTCACAGGGTCCTGTGGCTAGAATTGACAAAAGAGCAGTCCACAATTGTAGGGAGAGATCTGCATACCCTTAGCGCTGACCACTCCCATTTGGGTGTGGTCACAGGTATGTAGAACATCCAGAAGACTTTCAAAACCTCCTTGTCTTTTTCAACTCTGAACTTTGTCTTTGTTTACCATGCCTGAGCCTGCCAAACCCAAGCCCCGGCATGTTCAGTGCTACCGGTAAGTAGTTCCTCCCTACACACAAGGAGAATGCAGAACTGAGTGCTGTCCTTAGCTCCACTACTCTCCAGAAAGTGATCTGAAGGCTGGGTTTTCAAAGATGGTGAAGTGAGGCATTCGATCTGGAAGGAAACTGTTCACTCAGTCTCTTTGAGCCTGTTTAGCAAACTATTTACAGAAGGCTCAGTAAATAAAGGGATTAAAGCCTTTTGTAAAATACCCATTTCCCCTGGGAAGGGGATAATGAGGCAATAGTACCCAGCCAATGGTATTCACTAGATTCAAAGCCAAAAAGACTAGTCACACTTCTGTCCTGTGATTCTGCTTTTATTTGCTTGAATAAGAGTTTGGAATAAAGCCAAAAGAATTGTGCAGAAGTTACCTTGGCATTGGGAGACAGTTGTGGCCTTGGGGTGTTAGAGTTTGTTTTCCCCGTGACACTTGGAAAAAACAATTATTTTTCTAGGAAGCAGTTGGGTGAATTTAGAGGGTTGTTATTTTTTTTAATAACAATAATTATGAGAAGGTGGAGACTGAGGAAAGAAGCCATAAAATACTTGCAAAAACTAATGAGTGGCACAGGGAGTTAAATAACTCTCCAAGGGTCACACAGCATGCCAGTACCTCAGCACCTGCTACCATTCTACCCCTGTGACCCCACCATGAACTGTAGTTGTCACTTGCCATCATCCTTTTCATACAGCCACCAAGGCTTCTGAGAGGGTGGAAGTCAGTGGGGCTGAAATAAACACTTCTGCCTTCTAGAAAAGCCAAGAATGTTCTCAGGGAATCATGGCCCATTGAAAGACATTCAGGTTTTTAGTCAGACTGACCAAGGATAAAAGTCTTGGTCAAGGGGCTGAGAAGTGGCTCAGCAGTTAGAGCTTGCCATGCCAAGCGTGAAGACCTAGTTTCATTCCTCAGAAAAGCCAGCTGGGTGTGATGTCTGTCTGATATCCCAGCTTGAGGGAGGCAGAACCAAGGGTCCTGCAGGAGGCAGGCTGGCTAGACAAGCCAACACAGCAAGTTCAATTACTCAGCAAGAGCCTCAGTGTATAAGGTGGAGAGTAACACATGACAATATCAAACCCTGACCCAGGCACATGTGAGTGTGCAAACACCCATGCATACAACACACACATATAAACACACAATGGGTACTTCAATGAACAGCAAGTTTTTCAGTCCATATTGCAAGCAACTGGCCATGGAGCAATGGCTGTCTCTGGGGGAGCTGGTGACAGTGAATTGACAGGACTCCAAGGGAGCTGGCTGGCACCAAGCTAGAACTCTGACAGCTGCAATTATTCCAGTATGATTATAGCTCTGGTGTCGGTGCTATCTGCGATGGCCACAATTGCTGCCTGATGTCCAGGAATCAACAACTTTTGTTACTGGTATCTGCTCCTACTCTACCTCCAGCCTCCAGGATTCCAGAGGAGACAAATTGGAAGGAGCAGTAGACAGCATGGGTCACATGGAGCCTGGTTGGTGGCCACAGCAACAGTGAATGTGCACAGCTGGGAGCCAGGGCCTCTCTTGGAGAGGCAGCATCAGCATCTGAGGCCAGAGATGGCAACTGAGGTCAGGACAGGAACAGCCCAGTACAATTCCCTTCTGATTGTGAGCCCAGAGCCACCAGTCCCCAGCTTAGTAAATGACAAAGCAATAACAGGCCAAAGGCAGTCATGGATTAAACACAAATATGGAAATCATTTTCAAACACCATTTTTCAAAGTCTAGATTCCTAAACCTGGACGTGACTAGATATGCAAATGACGGGGAGAAGGCTCGTCAAGCTGTGCCTGTGGCCTTGTTAGATGCTCACTGCAGCAGATCCTGCTCCTGTGCTCAGTCCCCACACAACTAGGGCTGCGGAGGCCAAAAGAGGCTGGAGAAGAGGGGGGAGAAGACTGTCCTTTTCATGCAATGACACTGGAGTGAGGTCTCCTGGAGACTTTGTGCAGGGTCTGATATGCTAAGCCACGAGTCAGTCCCTGACTGACAGTAAACAAGTATGGGCAGTACACAAGAACAGAGAAAGGAAATGACAGAGCCACCCAACCCTGGAAGCACTGAAATGCCTACCCTTTAACATGAACGTGCACAGCAGAAGAAAGCTCACAGTTTTTTTGGCTATCCAGAGGCAGGGATTGACTCACAAAGCCTGCTATGGAAGATTAAAAACATCAGCCACCCTGATCCCCTTTTCTTGTTCTGGAATGAATTATGACAGAAGTGGTGACGACGCTGGATATGCACAGGGAAGGGAGTAAAACATCGAGAAACACGGAAAGGCAGAGTTCTCAGGCTGGAAAAGGGACTTAGCAGAGAGAAGAATACATAACAGCAAACAGCAGATCTGCATCTCTGATATATACACAGGCTTTAAAAAACTGTATGTAAAGGCAGGGAGGTAGACTTAAGGAAAGATAAATGGGTCACCTTGTTGGGCATGGTGGCACATGCCTGTGGTCCGAGCACTTGAGAAAGTATCAAGGGGTGATCAGAAGTTCGAGGCCTGCCTGATTTACATGAAACCCTGTCTCAAAAAAAAAATAAACTACACACACAGACACATGCACATACACACACTGACACACTTAACACATACACATCACACACATGCGCATGTGCACACACAAACATATGCATGCAAAAAGAACTAGCTCTAGAGTGTGTTAAGTTGGAAGGAGTTTGTATAATGAGGCGGGGACAGCAGGCCGTAGACAAACACGTGAGTGACTGTCTGATTTGGAAAGCGCACACGTATATGTGTGCATTCACATTCTCACTATCTCCCTTACTTGTGCAAACATGGATGGATTTGGATAATTAATTGGAAATATCCTTTTGGATGGATGCAGGAAGCAGATGTCTATATAAATGTTCATTGTTACAGCAGACAGAGGTCACTGAGACTAGATATAGAAAATTACTGAAGAAAATGAAGTACTGTTACAGTGTCAAACCTTACAAATCCTAGAGTTGGAATGTGTCGCTGGTGGGGGCAGAATTCAGCCAGAGTTCCCTGTGTTTGGATGTCCCATTTGGATCTGACTCTGACTGGGAAGGAAGAAAATCTAGAATTCAGCCACCTTTCAGAGGTTTCCCCGACTCTCAAGCTTGCTCAGAGAGATAGCCCCCAGCTTTAAATTTCTCATGCAAAAACTCAGTCATAGTCACAGGCTTACAATAAAGTTTTCGTGTGAGATCCAGATGTCATTTCGATCAAGAAACAAAAATGCTTTGATTTTTTAAAAATAACCTTTGACACTTAAAAAGGTCTAATGAGAGCCTTCTGTGCCGAAATCTTCTTAAAAAGTGACTTTCTGGGTCAAGGAAAGAGGTGACCCAGAGAAACTCATGTCCTTTGCTTATCCGCGTTAGGAAAGCCCTGCCAGCAGAGCAGGCCCTGTCCCCTGTCCCTTCCCTTAATGACACTGTAGTGCACACTGCTATGATGTCTGTGCTTCATGATGGAGGGACAGGCTCCCAGCCTGCAGAGAGGAGCATGCCCTGGCGATGTGGCTGTGTATGTGGCCTTGTCTGGGTGCTCAGTGGTGTGCACCTCACTGGCCATGATGGCAGAAATCTCTTGACATGCTGGCAATAGGAGACTTTGAAGTCCTAGGTCAGCACAGACTGGGTCCACTAGAATTCCCACCAGGGGAATGTCAGGAGACACGTCTGCCTTGTGCCGTGGTCTTGGTTGGCTCAGCTGGAACCGAAGCAGCCAAACCAAGAACGCTAACAGCAGGGCTCCATGCTGTTCCTGAGAAAACCAAGCAAAGGGTTTTTTGTTTTGTTTTGTTTTTTGTCTGGCTTTGTGTGTGTGCGTGCATGTGTGCGTGTGTGCGTGTGTGTGTGAGTGTGCGCGCGCGTGTGTGTGCGCGTGTGTGTACGTGTGTGCGTGTGTGTGTGCGTGTGTGTGTGCACGTGTGTGCGTGTGTGTGCATGTGTGTGCGTGTGTGTGCGCGCGCGTGTGTGCGCGTGTGTGTGCGTGTGTGTGCATGTGTGTGTTTGTGTGTGTGCGCGTGTGTGTGCGTGTGTGCGTGCGTGTGTGCGTGTGTGCGCGTGTGTGTGCGTGCGCGCGCGCGTGTGTGTGCGCGTGTGTGTGTGTGTGCGTGCTGCGTGTGTGTGTGTGCGTGCGCGCGTGTGTGTGTGTGTGTGTGTGTGTGTGGTTTCGGGGAGTTACTTGTTTGTTTTCTCACTTAGGAAAGATGCTCTGGGTTCTCAGGAGATCTTTTTAACTGTGATTCTGTAGGATAACTGAAACTCTGTAGACAGATGTCACTGTTAAAGCTGCTTGAAGTAATTGTGTTTGTTTAGTGTTTGCTGCCAAGGAATTCCAAGTGCTTTGCACTAATTCTCACAGGCGTTTTTCAAGATTTCATTTTTTCCTGACCATACTTGAATCCTGACTATAACACTTCCTTCTGCTTTTTACCTCGGATTTTCTCTGAAATAGCTCTAGTTAATCTAGTTTCTTACCACTGTCTGCCTTCCCAGGGTTATACACAGACCTTTCCAGACTCCTTAGAGAAGCCTCCAAAAAACGTTCTCTCAGAGGGGACTTCTCTGTTCACACCCTTCCCTTCTCTTTCAACTATTTCTGTGTGTAGTGTTTTCACCACATGTCTCTCCAGCTGAAGGATCAGCTGCTTGAGACATACCCTGTGTTTTCTACTTACATGCATCCCTTTATTTTTGATTTTAGGTGTTTATCATTTGAAATAACCCGCCTTGCTCTATAGAGAATGTGAGGTGGGGTTGAGGTGTAGCTCACTAGTAGAGCAAAGCACTCAAAATATGCAAAGCCCTGGGTTTGCTTCCCAGCAAAGAAAGCAACTAATTTAAAATGTCTATCTGAAGATCGGAGTTGATATGTGGAGAATTGTCTACATCAGTTTGTTCATTAAATAAACAAGCAGGAAAAGAATCATGGTTAAGACAGAAGAGTCTTTTGTACCAAGAACTCCGATATTGCCCTTGTTTGAAAAACTGGCCATGAAAAATACCTCTTCCTTGACCATTATCTGCAGACAGTGCCGTAAAAGCCTTTCTCCAGAGTGGGTCATGGGATTATGAAATTAACGTGTGAGACAAAGAAAGCAAGTCACTCATTTTTCTGGATATGCAAAGCAAGGTCCTGAGAGTTTTAGACATCTATCCATGGCCACTGGAATCCTATTGAATACTTTCAGGACTTAGGTTAAGAGTACAGGACACTAGCAAAACTCCAAAAACAAAACAAAACAAACAAAAACCACCATTAAAGAAGGAAGGAGCTAGCATGAACTAGAGTAGTTGGTGATTTTGTGCAAATGGAAGCTGGTAACACAGGCAAAGTGAGCAAGGGAATCCCTGATCTGTAGTATTTAACAATTTCATAGTGTCTACACTCTGTTCAAGCCACCTGCCCAATGCCACTGAGCCAGCGCATGGGAAGAGATGAGCACAGTTGAGGGACCCCTTGAGAGTGACCAAGATTGCGGAGTAATGATTGTTAGAACTTTAGGAAGAAGAGAATAAAGCCAATCCAAGGAATGGAGATCTCTCTACTTCTGGGGCTATGGTTTGTTTTAAAGTCCAGCTCAAAAACGGTGGGTGTCTCTATGAGGTGTCTCTGTGACTTCCCAAAATGATCACCTCTACTCTGAATGCCAAAAGTAATACCTTCCATGGAGGCTGTTGTCAAAGCCTCGCTTGATATTGTCAGTCAAATTGGTCCCTTCTGGACTGTCTTTAGAAGATGTGTCTTACTCTTTCACTGTCAAAGACTTGAGAGATCAGTCATCGTAGGAGTGCGACTTTTTGAGTCCTACTGCTTGGCTTCAAGTCCCGATGTGGCACGCAACACTCATTTATCCTGCTTGGTATGTTAAAAGTTGGCAAATCTTTTTATAGGCTGAGATATCAATAGGGAAGCTATCTCCCAGATTAGCTGCAATGATGAATGAGATTATTAGATGAGTTCAAAGCCTGGCACGTTTCCGCCCCCAATAAATATCATGTGGTCTGGTTGTCTAGGAGCATGCAACCCAGTGTCTGCCACATACTGGTACATAATTACTGTTGAATTGAATTGACGTGAAACATAGATGTCATCCTACTGGTCTGGGAAAGGGTGTGTGAGATAATTCTGTGAACAACTTATCGTTGGGGAAATAAGAACAGCATATTTAATACAAGCCAGGAGACCATAGAATTACAGGCTCAGAACTGAGTTTCCCTCCTGTGGTGTTGTAAACACAGAGGGGATCATCTGTGCCCTCCCTTCACCCCATGTGCTAGACACTGTACATCTATAAATATATCATCTGTTATTATAATAGCTTTTATAGACTGCCATTGATTGAAATATCTTCTTTTCAGAACAATTGCTTTTGGAAAAAATATGAATGCTAGAGTTTTAGAATAAGTAACATCGCATGTTATTCCATTTGGTTCAATCTGTCATCCAATTAATTTGCATCTCTCCCAAAAGATTCAGCAATTTGTGTGATATCATCTGTCCTCACTAGGTTATTGTCTGCAATTTCTTGAACACAGCATCAGTTTTGTTCTCTAAAACACTACATAGGTCACTTCTAAGAGCAGAGTCCCCTGACATGTCACTAAAAACCTCTCTCTTTGTTGACATTGATTCATTAAACAATCATTTCTTTTATTTTGGGATATAGATTTTAAACTACTCCTCAATCTGTCAAAGTATGCAGTAATCCATGTTGTAGTTCATCTTGTTCACAAGAATGTCAGGGGAACTGCCAAAAAGGTCTCTCCACAGCATCTTCTCCCACAGATACATTAAGTTTATTAGCAAAGAAATTGATACTGTTTTCTTACAATCTGTTGCTGGCTGGCCTATGTTGAATGTCCTAAATCAAAAGACTTCCTTTCCAAAGTCCCATGATCCATGGAACTGAAGTTAATTAGATAGATGTAGGCTAGACTCACACGCAGGACTTGAACATGTAGGCCAGATATTTGGGCCCAATGCTAAGGACAAGGAGAAGTTGTTGAAATTTTTGAATGGACATTGTATGACAAAGTCGTGAGGGGAGTGTGTGTGTGTTTGTGTGTAATGTGTGTATTTATGCTGGTGTGTGCACATGTGTGTATATGGAAGTTGTAAGCAGACAGGATAGGCTCTTTTGCTGTATCTGGAGCTCTCAAATTAGGCTGCTGGCTGGCCAGTCAACTCTAAGAAGCCACCTCCTTCTGCTCACCCAGAGCTGGGTTTACAGGAGCATTCTGGGGATCTGAACTCAGGTCTTCATGTTTGTGCTGAAAGCATTCCACAGCTAATCTAAGGCATTCCAAGTTATTATTTAAGAAAGCCACCTGGAAGAAGTGTCTATAGCATCCTTGGTGGGGGGCAACCATGTAAGCTCAGAACTCCTGCAGGCATCACAGGCTAGACCTCCCTAGCATAGGCTAGTTGCAATAAAGAGGATACAGTTATATTTAAAAGAAAAATGGCCAAAGGGCTTATTGAGGAAAGGTGATAGGACTTAAATAAATAAAAATGGGCACTTTAAAGCTTTTCAACTGTTCCCACACAATCAAACACACATAAAATAATATTGCTTTGGCCCCTGGAGTAAATATAATTGCTTAGAAATGGATGGGCCTCCAAGGATGTGTTTTTTCTCTCTAAGGCTCTCCATGTGTCCGGGAAGTCATTTGAGATAGCCTCAGCAACGTGAGGTGAGCAGATTTGAAACAAAATCAAGATCAACAGTTTATTGAAGAGCACACTGTCCCCACCTTAGGAAAGCTTATGATTTTTCAACTTTGTGATGACATCAAAGTAATTTGTACCCAATAGAAGTGATATTTCATTTTATTTTACTTATCTTCTCTATGTGTGCAGACAAGTGTGTGTTTGTGTGTGTGTGCATGAGAGAGAGAGAGAGAGAGAGAGAGAGAGAGAGAGAGAGAGAGAGAGAGAGAGAGAGAATGTATGTGTGTGTAGCTATATTCTCAGTTTGGGTCTGATGATATGTGGTAGGTCAAGAATGTGTTTAATACATCATTTTCACCTTATATTTTCAAGTTATAAAATAGTTTGGGGATAAAAAACAGATTACAGCAGAGCTAATACCAGAGAAAAACTGTGCAAATGCAAAACAAGATAGTCCAGGACACAAAATCAGTGCCCATGTTATAAAAATGTAATAAAAAAGGTGGTGGTTATGGGGACCTACTTTTGCCATGGGAGTAAAGTGATTAGCTTTGTGGAATGAACTAGAGGGAGGAACTAAGCACACTTGAGTGCAGACAAAAGCAGGAACTAAGATGAAATGGAGTTTGAGTTGGTATTAGTATAGAAGTACACGCTCATCTGCTTGAAAGTGAAGTTAATCTGTTGATACACCTCTTTTAACTGATAGCTGGAGTTCCATAAACTTAATAGTTTCACAGGCTTTGTACCTCTCCTGGATCACTCTAACAACATGGAAGAAACTGTAGACTTTAAAGATACCTTATTTTCTTGTGGCAACTGAGGATGCTCAGTTATTCAAAAATTAAAATTATTTCTTCCCCCCCTTTGAACACATTGGTACCATGACAGCAAGAACCCAACAACAACACCGTAAGCATTCTATGTAAAGTCATGGATGAAGGCCTCTGCCACAAGACAAATGAACCCACACATTTCCCATGACAACTGACAGCAGGATCTGCCATATATCATTCAGGGAATGCACTCCTTTGGCATTAGAGTCATGAAGGTGGTTTTTCCATCATGGGTGGCATAGTCTTTTTGACCCCACATGACTGCTCACAGAGAGAGCGATCTGTTTCATCCCAGGGTCTCTTCTTAGTTCAGCAAGTGCAACTCTGCATTGAGGCATGCAATTGTCACAAGTTCAAACACACACCTTTCTCCAAGCAAGTAGTTTCTGTATTCCTTCCTCACAACATAACCTTGCAAATCAGAGATTCATAGTTCTCTGAACAATTCCCTAGCGAACTTCCGTTACAACTCAGAGCACATCGACCTAGCTCATTTGCTACAGGCAAGCTCTTATCTTTCCTAATACTCTTTGCTGATCTCAGTATTATGTTTCTTATTATAGTTGAGTAAAACAAATAAACAAACCAACCCCACAGCCATGTGACCTAGGAGAGTCAAGAATTTTCCAGCTCTTGATACAGGAGCTATGGGTTTTAGAGGATGCCCAGATCATTGTAGGTCCTCATTCAATACTGAGTGAGAGGGTAAGTGAATAAAAGGATTGCTCCTCATGAATGAACAGTCATTTCATTCGTAGTATCTGTCTTAGAAAGTTTTCTCCCCATCGTGTGCTGTGCTGGTATTGGTTTGCCTTTGTGTAACGGCTCCGGAGACAGTTCAGAGAAGACTGGAGGAGGTATGAGACAGTGCTCTGTGGTGGCTGACTCCTTTGTTCATCTCTGTGCAGGTGGGGAAATGGAAAGACAAGTCCCTGCAGATGAAATATTATGTGTGGCCTCGAATGTGTCCTGAGACCGAAGAGCAGGAGGATGACCATCTGAGCATTGTGACCTTGGAGGAGGCACCATTTGTCATTGTGGAAAGTGTGGACCCTCTCAGTGGAACCTGCATGAGGAACACAGTCCCCTGCCAGAAGCGCATCATCTCTGAGTATGAAGGAGGTCTCCTTGGATGGAGGGTTATAGGTGGCCTGGGGGAGGGTAACATATGCTCTTTGCTGCTCTGGAGTTAGGCACTCTGTGAAATTCTCAGCTGCCATTAGGCTTTGGCGTCAATGGGAGCTTTGATCAGATGTGGGACTCCATCTAAATCCCTGTCCTGAGACAATGACAGCTCTGTCATGGTTCCTTTGACCTTGCCCAATCTCAGTGACTGGGACTTCAAGTCTACTAAGTTTTAAGTTTCTTTGAGTGTGGAAATAAGTTCTCTCTAAGCCAGCATTTTGAGAATTAGGCCTATTTTTGAAACAATTCCACTTGATGTATACTCTCAAAAGTTAGGGTTAAAATGCTCTTGGATGAGGGTGGGAAGAGAGGCATCTCGAATGGACAAGTGCAAGGTCTCTCAGTATCTGGTAGGCATTTTGTTTCTGTATTTGGAGTTTGAGAAAAACCATGAACTCAATGAAAAACTCATTAAGCTGAGCCTGTAGGATACATGATTTTTCCTCATCCATGTTATATGTCCAAGAAACATTGAAAAATTTTGCCATGGTATGGCTCAGGATACTGAGATAATAAAAAATACAATAGTTCTCCATCTGATACCTTTCCTTATGCAAGAATGACCTTACTGTAGGGGTGGAGTTTGAGGTTGGAACTTTAATGAAAAGCTAATTTTTCCCTCTTACACAAAGTCTTGCTCTATTTGTTTGTGTTTTTGTTGTCTTTAACTGGGTAGGAATAAAACAGATGAGGAACCAGGCTACATCAAAAAATGCTGCAAGGGGTTCTGTATCGATATCCTTAAGAAAATTTCTAAGTCTGTGAAGTTCACCTATGACCTCTACCTGGTGACCAATGGCAAGCATGGCAAGAAAATCAATGGGACCTGGAATGGCATGATTGGTGAGGTCAGTATCAGAAGGCAAGGCCATGACAAAGTCATCTCCATTATGCACTTACGTGTTGCTTCAATTTTGTTAATTATCTTATGAATTTAACAATACGTACAATAGTAACTAGAGAGAAGAAGAAATAGCTCAGCCAGTAATATGCTTACCTCATAGACCTCAGTTTGATCCCCAGAACCCAAATAAAATTTCATACACAGTGGTGTGTGCTTATACTCCCAGTACTGGGAAGGGTTCCTGGGGCCTGAGGGCCACCCAGTCTACCTAAATTGGTGAGCTCCAGGCCAACAACAGTCTCACAGAGGAGGTGAATGGTATGCTAGAGATGGTGCCCAAGTTTCTGCTGAGCCTTGAGAATTTTGCTTGTGGTGGACCTGCCTGCTACAATGTTATAACTGAAGCACTGTACTTTTTCTTCAGGTGGTCATGAAGAGGGCCTACATGGCAGTGGGGTCACTAACTATCAATGAAGAACGATCAGAGGTGGTCGACTTCTCTGTGCCCTTTATAGAGACTGGCATCAGTGTCATGGTATCACGCAGCAACGGGACTGTGTCACCTTCTGCCTTCTTAGGTAAATCACATGTTTATTGATGACAGGAATTGACTCAAGGACACGTAGCTGGAATGAGAAACAATTGCGGGACATGGTTTGTCAAGAGGTTAATTCAGACAGAGAATTCATTGGGGGCACCTGGTTATTTTTAAACACAAAAATTAAGAATACCTAGAAATCAGGGAGGTGTGTTGTCCTACAAGAAAACACTGAGAGAATGGTCATCAGAGGTCCCATATAGTTCCCTTTTCATCACTTACTGTTCATTTTACTTTGAACAAAATTGCTTCATCCTGGGACTCTATTTTCCTCATCCACAGACTATAGCATCTCAATCAGTTGACTTATAAGACTTCTTTCTGCAATAAAAATTTCTATATATAGATATCTTCTGTCTTAGTTACTACCCTTTGGTGTGGAAAACACCACAACCAAGGTGAATCCTATAAAAGAAAGTCTTTGACTGGGGTCTTGCTTACAAATTCAGAGTTAATCCATTATTGTCATGGCAGAAAGCAGGCAGGCATGTCGCTGGAGCAGTAGCCGAGAGCTCTACATCCTGATCCATAGGCAGCTGGTATTGAAAGAGAAAGATGCTGGGTCTGGAATAGTCTTTAGAAATCCCAAAGCTCACTCCCAGTGACACACCTCCTCCAACAAGGCCACATCTCTTAATTCTTTTCAGTTTATCAACTGGGGACTAATCAAGGAAATATAAGAGTCTATGGGGATCATTTTCATTCAAATTACCTCATCAAAAGACCTATTTGTTTGTTTAATTATCTTCAAGAATTGAGCTTAGGGCTAACACACATAAACATTTTCCACGAGTTTCTGAGACTTTTCTAGCCAGAGCTCATCTGATCCTTGTTCTTATTCCCTGTCTCCCCTTCTTCCCCAATACCACTCTCTAGCATCCCTCAAATGTAGAAAGCATTATATATGATTTAAGACTGGGTGAAATAAGGCCTCAATTTCAATTAGATGAGTTCTTTCGTGAGCTCATACCATATATATGATATGGTATTAAAATTTCCCCTGGGGCCATGGAGCCAGGGGTTGGAAAATAAAATGTCACCTCTAAAACAAAACATTGGGCTAGGAGACAAGAAGCCTTGTCTGGCCATAAACAAGCTATAAGTCTTTGGACTAGCCGCAGTCACTACAAGGAGAAGAACAATTTTTAAATGGGAATATTAGAAGAGACAGTGACTGGCCTTAATTAAAATTCTGTCTGTGAGAGATTAATTTCATTAATGTACCACTAAACGGAATTATAGATTCTATAAAACTTTTCTATAAGTTACTCAAGTGTCTTAGCCAATCTTCTTATCCATAATGAGGCATTTTCCAGCATTTCTACGATAAAGCCCAGGAATGGCGGTCATCCTAGCCTTCATTCTAGTCCACTCCACAGCTTGGAGCCATTGTAGTAGAAGAGAAATATATGCAACGAAGTATTGTGGGGAATGCTAAGCCCCATTTCAGGGTACCCTCAATTCCCAATCTGACACTTTCTGAGCATGACTGTAGAAAGAACATTGACCTCTCATACTTAATTTACTATAAAAATAAATATATCCACCCATTAATTAAAGGCCCATAAACAGATTATAAATAATGGTGCATGGGGAAATTCTTTATAAATTGTAAAAATCAATAAAGATGCTTTGTACATTTGCTTGCAGAAAGTTGCCCTAAGCTATAAGAGGCAGGCATGGGGGCAGGGAGAAATAACAGATTTGAAGCATTCATTCAGTTCTTGGCCAATCATAGAAAAGCATGAACACAGGGTAGGATTTTCACCAATTATAGTCCAGGATGGAGGAAGTTTTCCCTACACCAGATGAAGCAGACTCAAAAGTACCTTACCATAGTTTTGAGCCCCTGCTGCCACTGAAGGCTTTGCATTTCACAGTGCTGTGTTAGGCTCTGGGCCTTTGTTGAGGATAGTTTTAAGTTGATTAAGTGACCAGGGTTTTATAATCCCATTGGAAGTTCAATAATAAAGTAGGTTTCAGAGTGGGAAATATATTTTCTGATTTTCAGCCAACTTCCCCCTGTCTCAACTTCATCTTTATTAATGACTTGGAAGAAGGGGAAAACAGCATGTTAATTCACTTATTATGAGTTTACAATGTGATGTGACAGCTAAAAAGGCCAGAACTATTTTGGGACACGATTGAGGGGCACTGTGTCATGGAACAGAATTTACATCATTCTTTGGTGTCTAAGGCATCATAGGGATGGCTTATTGAAATATAGTGTTCAACTTATGGGTCTCTCTAAGCCAGACAAATTTAGCTCAGATGGAACAGATTTAGCAAATACGATGAAAGATGCTAAAGAAAACATTTATGGGACAGTCTTGTTCTCTTGTCTAGTCTTAGCCCATCAGCCCATTCCTTAGTAATAAAAGTCAGGTAGTAGCTACTTTGTGATTCATAAACCATGCCTGTTCCCTTGTTACCTGAGAAATGTCTGCTATTGCAGACATTGACAGTCAATGTAGATAGTTTTTTTAACTGATTAATGTATAATATCATATCCTAATGATATCTAGCATGATGTAGCACAACAGAGTAGGCTGGAAAGGTAACTGCAGGCTGGACACTAAGAGAAGTGTGTGGACACAGAGGTGAAGAGGAATGGCTATTCGTTGTATGACAAACCAACTTGACTCTACAGCAGTACCTACATTTGTCACAAATCTGTCCACAAGACTGGCAAGAAATGGGGAGGGCTTTCTTCACGGTCTGGCCGTGTTGATGAGGACATAGAGAAAGTCAGTTTGGTATCATTTACTTATGCCATATTCACTTTTTCCAATTGCATCATTCATCGGAAGACCCAAATATGGCAGCAAGAGTGACAGAAACTGCCCCCCAACAAACCCAGAAAGGCTCACAAACAAGATGCGGTCTTTATGCGTTTGAGAAAAAAGAATGGTCTTGACATGCCCAGGTGAAAGAGGGGCTGCTTGAGTTTATCTTACATCTTCCAACTCCAACCGTGGCTCTCTGAGGGCACACAGCACACTTGTGGGTTTGCTCCTCTCAAAAGAGATGATTATGGAGATGATGAGCTGTTTGTTCTCTGCTTTGACCCTGAGCACTGTTTTTGCTTTCCTTCCCAGAGCCATTCAGTGCTGACGTGTGGGTGATGATGTTTGTGATGCTGCTCATTGTCTCTGCTGTGGCTGTCTTTGTCTTTGAGTACTTCAGCCCTGTGGGTTACAACAGGTGCCTAGCTGACGGCAGAGGTAAGGCTGCATGGACTCCTGCATCTCTGCCCCCCCCCACACTTCATAACTCAAAACCATCACATTCCTTGCTACCTGTACTCTCCCTACTTCCTGTGAGGTTGGGGGCCATTAGCAAGTCAGTGTAGCAATGTTTAAAAAGAAAGATTGATAATGCAGATGGTTATTATGTGTCTGGACACTACTTGTAAACCATAGGTTATGGGCAGTTTACTGGGAGACATACGAGGGAAAAGGCAGTAAAGAATAAGAAAAATTAGACTGCCCAGAGGATATAGGAAAATTGTTGTGTTCACTGGAGTTTCCCATAGCTAAAGAGTTGCGACTGAATTACAGGGTCTCCACAACCTGTGTCGTTGGCCCCCCCTTCCTAGGAGTAGTGTGCTTGAAATAAAAAGGACACGGAAGGCCAGTTCTCACTTGTAGCTACTATGGGATGGGTCTCATTTCCTGAGTAGATGGGCACCAACATGGGGAAACTGTCCCCGTGTCTGAAGCACTTTCAATATTTTTTGAAAACTTCATTGAACTTCTGAAGGAGTCATGAGAATCTGGTAAATGACTCTTTTAGAACTTCATAAAAGCCCCAGGATTAAGAAATATGCGGTTTCTTCTAAATCTTTTCCTTTCAGAATTCTAGTTATTCTGAAATGTACCTCCAAGAGGACAGATTCTTAATCTTAGCTACTAATATTAATTGCATAAGGAGCACTTAAAAGAGAAAGGTGCTTGGACCTAGCCTGATGAGTTACTAAACCTAGGATGAGGCTAGGACAGTGTATGTTTCAAGAGTGGTTATTTACCTTGGTCTTATTAGAATAGCCAGATTCACCTTGTATCTGTTTAATAAGAACCTCTAGGGTGGTTACCTTACAACTGTTCAGTAAACATGCCATTCATGCTTTGGTGTAATTCATAGTTCAAACTTGAGAGCTACTGCTTCACCAATGGACTTCCAAGTGCTAGCCTACCTTACAGATGGGTATGTTTTCTGAGGTGGAGTTATACATGTCTCCCCAATATAGTGTGCTCATTGACTTCCCACCTATGTTAAAAGTTAGCTAGAAGCAGTGACCTATAGTCAAACCTGAAAGGGTCTAGTGAGTGAACCACTAGTGAGTGAACCATCTGAGGATCCCATAAGTGTAGACAAAAGTCAACCCTGTTAAAAGCCAAAGGTAGGGTAGACTGCCCTCTCACCCTGGAAAAAAATAGAAAACCAGCATGTAAAAATTCACATTTGCAAACTCCACACAAGAACTCATGATTACTTATGTTACCTTAGGACACTTCTCTTCACTGTTCTACTCTAAATATCAAGTCTCCTCACAGAACTGCAGTTTGCAAAACTTTGCTTTGTAACAGCTTTCCACCTGCACATCTATCATATGACATCAAATCCACATTCACAGATGTATGTGCACACACAAACAGCAAGTTTAACATGTGCAATCCCTGATGATGCTGTTGGCTGAGCACATGCTGTCAGTGTCACAGCAAACATTCTACGACCTTTGCTAATATGTTGCAAAACTCTGTGGGTAGACATTCATTTCTACAGGGGAAGGGTGCACTAAGATTCAGGTAACACACAAGGTCCCTCACCAAGCAGGGACAGCAGCAATCACTTTTGGGCAGAAGCTCTAAGATCAGATAGAGGGACATCTGTCAAGAACAGCTATGTTTCTGTTGTAGATGTACATGGCCATGCTAAGAGTCAGTGGTTTCTTATACGGACTTCCTTATACAGAAGCTTTAGCTGCATAAGGCCAGTTGGGAAGTGTTGGCATGGAGGGGCTAGGAGAATCAAGGCCATTTTTGAGACATCAGCTTCTAATGGCTAGAAAATAAAGCCAAAAGTACATTTAGTCATCTAGCACTGATGGAACTCAATCTTGAGGTCTATGACAATGGTAGAAAGGGAACTCACACAATTCTTGCTGATGTCTTATAAAGTACTTCCTTGGTAGATACAATGGTAAATTTTAAGAAAAATGGTCAGTGTGGTCATATTGGGATAGTTAGCCATTATTACTCAACTTTCACCCAAAAGGTCTTGATGGTCTAAATATATGAAGGTGGAAAGAATTTTAGCTAGAGAAACCTCTCACCATACGAGAGGGCTGTGGATTTGCTTCTAAGAAACTCTCTTCTGCTTTCCTCGGGCTCCCCAGAGAGACACATGCTCTTGAATTGTAAAGCTGTCATTAGAGTGGCCCCCTGCTCTTGCCAGGAACTTTCCAACTCTGGCCATTTGCAGACTGAAACAGGTCCAACGATTCAGGCTTAATTTTTTCTCTGTCTTTTGTATCACACCAGAGCCAGGCGGCCCATCTTTCACCATTGGCAAAGCAATTTGGTTACTCTGGGGTCTGGTGTTCAACAACTCCGTCCCTGTGCAGAACCCGAAGGGGACCACGTCCAAGATCATGGTGTCAGTGTGGGCCTTCTTTGCTGTCATTTTCCTGGCCAGCTACACTGCCAACTTGGCAGCCTTCATGATCCAAGAGGAGTATGTGGACCAGGTTTCTGGCCTGAGTGACAAGAAGGTAAGGGACCCATTTAAAACTTGCGTCTTTCTCTATCCTGCCCTGAGCCACACTCAACAGTTCTCATGAGCTTGGTGATTTTCGAAATGCTGAGAGTCAGCAGCTCTTTCTTGTGTTTTCTTCAATTGGGACATGGGTACAGAAGCTGGATTCCCTACTGAATTAATACTCGTTCACGCTTGCCTTCTGATTTCGAAAAGGCTGCCACAAGGGCGCCCTGGGCTGAAAAATAAGGGACTTGCTACGCTAGCAGCTTCTCTGAGTACATAACTGCTCTTGTTGGATGCAGTTGGGTGGCCTCTCAGCTCAGGGCTGCCTGTTCGCTGTGTTATTAGAGGGCTGCCCCTGTGTACCCACACTGGGGATACCAGAGCTTTATACCTCATTTTCCTCCCAATGGTGTTTGGCTGTGGGCTCTCCCTTTGTTCCCTCTGCACACTCGCGTGTTCCTAGGGCTGAGCGGGAGGGTTGTTCACATTGTACCTTGAAGAGAAGTGCCATTTAATGCATAATTACCCCTGTGTGGTGCAGATGAGTGGGTTGCCCCCATACCAATTGCCGTCCTCCCCACCCACCTGGCAGTGGGGAGAGGAAGGGAGGTATCTGCTAGTTTCCATCTTTCCTAACTGAGGGGTACAAAACCTGCTCTCAATGCACGGGATCAAGTAGGTCAACCCGAAGCATGCCAGTTTCCATGGAAGATGTGTCCCAGAGACCTGCAACAATCATGATGGCCTGAGACTAGAAAGGCTGTGCTTCCATAGTGTCAGGTAGAGTCCAAGAACCAAGCATTTTCATTCTTTCACTTGCAACACTTTTTCTATTCGGTAGTTCCTTAACACTCGGAAAGGGTCACTTTCCATTTCCACTTCCAGGATGAAGCTCTGAGATAAAGGCAGATATGTTTTCAGACTTATGGGTAATGCGTTATCACATGGGTGAGGGTCCTCGTGAGAAGTTACTGTCTTTACACCACTCCTCTTCGTTCGCCAGCAATTCTCAGAAGCAGATGAGAAAGAAACAGTTCCTTGAGGGAATTTTATGGTGTTTTTTGTGTGCATATGCATGTCTGTATGTGAGTATATGTGCCTATGTGTATGTGCACATGTTAATGTGTGTGAAAGACACACTAATACACTATAATCACTGTTTATTTGTGATATATTACACATTTTAGCTTATCTGATTTGTGTTCCTGTTTGCTTTATTTCTCTGTAAATTATTAAATTATTTTGCTTTATTTTTATTTCAACTTAAAAATGTTTTCTCTTCCTTGTATGTCCTTTTCCATTCTTATAGTATCATGTATTATTCTAACTCATAATTTATTATATTATGCATTTATTTATATATACATATTCATCCATTTGTTACCTGATTCATTTTTAGACCTTTCTCTTGCTTATGGGCCTATCAGCAGCATCCAATGTCATTGTCTTGGGTAGGCTTTCTTTTGCTGCAATGAAACACCATGACCAAAAGCAAGTTTGGAAGGAAAGGGTTTGTTCAACTTATTCTTCTACATTGCTGTTCATCATCAACCATCAGAGGAAATTCAGGCCAGGAAGTCAAGCAGGTCAGGGCCCTAGGAGCCGGAGCTGATGCAGAGGCCATGGAGGAGTGCTACTTACTGCCTTGCTTCCCCTGGCTTGTTCCACCTGTCTTCTTATAGAACCCAGGACCACCAGCCCAGGGATGGCACCACATACCATAGGCTAGGTTCTCCTTCACTGATCAATAATTGAGAAAATGCCTTATAGTTGGATGTCATGGATGCATTTCCTCAACTGAGGCTCCTTCCTCTCTGATGATTCTTGCTTATGTCAAGTGGACACAAAACCAGCTGGTAACAGTCATTATGAAACTAACTAGGAAGCTATCAACCTCCATCTCTGCCTTCACTTGGACTTAATATAGATTAGGAAGGCCACACCTATCAAGAATCATGAATACATCAGACATTCTCAAGGCTCTGCTACCATGTATAGATTTGTCAGAGTTATGGTACTCTGTCAGTGTCACCAAAATGTTGCCAAGTCATGGGAACATGTCACCTTGCATTGATTTGGAAAAGGTGTAGTGGATTAAATTCCCAAGCATAAATTGTCCATGTCTAACAAACTCATGTCACTTTGCATCACCATGGCAACAGAGTAGTGGGCCACAGCCCTTTTTGAGACTGTCAGTTAAAATGTGATGATAATCTGCCATATTTGTCTTATTGTTTTCTTCACATGTCTCTGGAAATAACTCCCAATACTGTATTGTCTCTCTAATACCTTCATTTTACCCAGAAACATTTTGGAATGTGTTTCTATTTGAATTAAGGATAGTTGACATGGAAGGGGTATTTCCTCATTTATGACCATCCAAGGCTACTTTTATAGTAAAGGAAATATGTGTCTGCCGGTCATATTGTTGTATTCTAAGAAATTAGATCATATCACTTCTTTAACATTTAATAAACACCACAACTTGCTTTTCCCCCACTAATGTGGCTTCCATGCCCTTTATTAATGACTGCCAGCTCTCCAGTATCTCTGACAAATGCATGCATCCTGTATCATAGGCATCCTTGATGCATGCATCCTGTATCATAGGCATCCTTGACTCTTCATCCTTCTTGACTATGGATCAATTTACTCATCTGCCTAGGAAAGGTTTCTTCCCAGATCTCACTTATTAAAATCCTACTTAAACCTGACTCAGATTGGAGATCCTCTACTTGTAGAACTCCTCCTAGGCTCTTCTGGGAAGCTACCAGTCTCCCTCTTCCATGACACTTATTCAGGGCTTTATTATAACATGTATTCCCTGTTCTATATGTCAATCTGAAGACTTGTGCATAACAGTATTTCTCTTGGACTGTGAATCTCACAGTCAATGACATTATTTGGTCATTAGTAGAACAAAAAAAAAAATAGGTCCCCGTGAGAGTGGAGAGAGAATCTGTGTACTTATGAGCCTCCTGTGCCTAGAGTGGACACGACACTAGAGGGAAAGAAGCCACAACTCAGCAGGAGCCTTTAACAGCTGCTTAATCTGGAAATGATTGAAAATGGTTATCTGATGCATTGCAGAATTTCACAAGCGACGAAATAGTAAATTATAAGCGTCCTACCAGAAAGTGTCAACATAATCTACATAATTATAGAAAACATTTAAGTAACTAATGACACATGACTGCATATTAGTGTCGGGAACAGTTGTAAAAATCAGAGGAGAGTCTTTTGAAAGTGTACTTAAAATGTCAAAATTCATATTAGCTATACTTCAAAACACCTAAAGAAAACAAAATCTTGGGACTGGCATGGAAATAAATGTGGGGAAGCATATTATTTGAGTTTAGAAAAAGGAAAATAATATATGCATGAAACAATATTATTGAGAGTAGAAATGAGATGATTTGGAAGATTGCTTTTTTCAAAGGAATTACATTTCCATCAGGGAAAGTAACATTTACAGTAGAGCAGGGTTCTGGAGCTTGTTTGGACTATCAAATGGCATATCTTCTGTGTCACTCAAATCAAATGGTAAACATCTCAGAGCAACAATGAGAAGATATCTGTAGCCCTGACATTTATAGCTTAAAAAATAGTCATCAATATTTGGACAGAAAAAAAAAAGTGTGCTGAGATTTTATTTGTCATTGGTAAGGACATGACCTTCTGTGATGGTCCTGCTGTTTGTCTTCCCTTTGGTTGTGGTGCACTGCAGTGAGCCCCAAAAGACCACAAGATGCAATGAAATGTGGGGGTCCACTTCAGGCAGCCTTGCTGTGCATTCCTTCAGACACCAGGTGGAAAGGGAAGGGGTGTAAGGAAGCTAGTGGCATCATTTTCCCTGAACAATGAGCCCATGGTACTTGTTCTTATGTCTCTCACCTATCCAGATGGACGTTCCATTTTGCTGTCTGCCAAACCTAGTATGAAGGGGAAAGACCTCCACCCTCCAGTATTTGCTGGGTACTAGGTACTTCTTTGCCGCATCTGTGTGTGATTTGTATAATCATTCGTCTAGGTGTGGTTATTCTCATTTCCCAGAAGGACACTGCAACTCCGAGATAAGCTGTAATTCCCTGAAGTCACACATAACAAGAGACGGAGCTGAGGTTGAAGTCTTGCATATTTAATTCTAAAACCCTCTCCTAGGATGTTTCCCTTATAGGGCATCCCAGGCAAAGTTATGACATAGATTAAGATTAATATATTAGGTATGCTTTATAGTAGTGACAAAATAGCTAACAAAAAGAATGCAAGGACAGGTTTGTTCTGGCTCATGAGAGGGATGCAGCCTACCGTGGTGGGGAAACAAAGCATTATGAGTATGAGATAGCATGCCACGCTGCTTCTGCATTCAGGAGCAGAGAGCAGACAGGAAGTGGGACTGAACTGGGGACCCGCAAGCCCCGCCCCTAATCACTCTCTTCCACCAGCAAGGTACCATATACTAAGGGTCCCAAAACATTGTCACTAGCAGCAGGGAGACATGTTGAAACCAGTGATCCTATGGGAACCATTTCACACTCTAACCACAACAGTTCATGTAGCCACTCCTGCCTCTACTCTAATTCTGATTTCATTCTCTACCCCTTTCATTAACTAGCTGTTTTGAATCCACCTAACCCAACTTATCTTAGGGTACGTTATATCCACCCCTGTTCTTACTACTGCTAATAAAGATAATCATTGTCATTATTATTGGTGATACTTCAGCAGTATTTTGGCTAATACTTTTTTCCCCAGCTTCTTTTAAGTCAGGCAGAATGCCAAAAACATTGCAGAGGCAGTCTTGTGTAATGGTGTCGTTAATATCTTTATTTGTAGATGAAGTAATTGGAGCTTAGAGGTTAAATAACTTGCCCTTATGATATTCTTGGCCGACTATCACCCCCACACACACACACACCAGTGTGCCACACGATTTAGACCATGATGCTTTTTCTGGTTAATCACCCTTTTCGCAATCCCCCCATACCTTATCAAAGTTTAACAAGCTAAATGGTTTCACTCTACTTAAAATTAAGCTATCTAATTAATTAAGCCATAATGATTAGATAGTATTCTAAAATTTGTACTTTGATAAATCATTTAGGGGTATCATTTAAATAAACAATAACAGCAATTTCTAGTACTTGGGAAGGCTAATGGCTTTCATATTGACTTTAGACTGGGCATAAAGTGACCCTGACATTTAAGCCATGGTTGGATGATTGGAAGTGGTGACGCCAGGAGAGAGAAGGGTCATTGATGTAGTCAGTGGGGATGAGTTGGATTTAAGCAAACCTGCAGGGACATGGAGATGACTGTGGCCGTAGCAAGCTGCCTGTGTGGCTATTGGGCTCTCTAGGATGTCTGGCTGCCTTTTGCTTCACACGATCCTACCACCAGGGTAATGTCCTTAGATTATATTTTATGGTTTATCTCCTGAAGGAGCTAAAATAGCTTGTCTCCTCAGACAACAACAATCTTTGCCATTCAACATTCATAAGCAAGAGTTCTACTATTGCATAATGCCCTCACAATTGCCTGCAACAATGAAAGAACAATAAGGATGGCCATATAATACATAAGTGAAGACCCTTTGGCTTTTATAGATAAATGGTAATTCTGGGTTTCTGAGAAATTTCATAGGATCTGAAAGTTATTGTTTCTCTTTTTGGTGTATAGGCAAGTAATATGATTTGAATGTCTTCTGTTAAACTCAGGTTGAAATTTAGTTGGACATTGTAGCAGTACTAAATATTATTATTAGGTTATGAGGGCTCTTCCCCATGAATGCACTGTCAGTATCTTAGAAGGAAGTTAGTTGCCATAAGCCTGGCTTTGTTGTGAATATGAGTTCAGTTTCCTCAGTTCTCTTGCTCTGGCCTTTTTGATCTCTTCTGTCATGTGTACAGGTGTCCTCACAATGTGATGTTCTCTGTCATGCTTTGGCACAGTGAGAAGACCTTTGCCAGATGCTGATGTCATGTCCTGAACTTGCCAGCCTCTAGAACAGTGAAAAATAAGTTTCTTTTATTTATTAAATCGCTAAGTTTGCAAAATTGTGTTATAGGGAAAAATAATGGATGAAAAAATAGGGTATGGATTTCAAGTCAACTTGCAAACAACTAAATAAACCTCGGGGAAAGTGCCAAACCACTGGTGTGCCTGTCTATAGGGCTTCTATCCTGGAACAGATGGATGTCCGTGAGCTTACTGAAAAAATGTATTTTCCTTGCTCTATTAACTTTAGGCTGAAAGTCAGTAAGAGACAGCTAAACTCACACAGATCTGTCACACCCTGGCCCTAGCTGAGACCATTTTGGTCAAATCATGGAATACTAGGCTAAGAATGGCTTAGTAGAGTCATCAGGCATGACTAATGAGGTAGATCACTAGCAGTGAGGGCCCAAGTTGCACATGCAGGTGGCTGACCAAAATTCAAGTGTGTGAGCCATGCACACAGGCCCTCTGGAGTTGTCAGCAACAAATCATCTTTTTGTTTTAACTGTCTTAAATTTTTAATAAAGTAATTAATTAACTAATTAATTGTTTATTTAGAGTCAGGGTCCTATGTGTCTGGCTTCCAACTCATTATGTTTCTGAAACTGGCCTTGAACTTGTGGCCCTCCTTCCTCCACCTCCCAAATGCTAAGATTACAAATGTGTTCCACCACACTAAGTAATTGTGCTCTTGGAAAAGATGATACAGATCAGGTCTTTTGGAAATGGCAGGAGAATAGAAGTCCTCACATCCTGGGTGCATATGGAGTACAGAATACACGGGGTGAGGGCATGGGCATTTTCCTTTACTTCCTCTTAATTGTCAGAACCAATCCAGTGCTTTACATAGACCACCATCTCACTGAAAGTCTTTCTTAGTCCTGTCAGATTAGACCTGCTCAGATGAGTCTATAATAAACCCACAGCTCTTGAATAACCTCAGATATGCTCACTGGAGTCAGCTACCACCACTTCCATGGTTTTGCTCAAGTCTGAATCTGCATATTTCAGACTATTAAGATAGGCCCTAATTTCAAGAAGTTCCTAAGATTCCTTCGGATTTAGGAATGGTCACATTCAAGTCCCAGGATGCAAATAACCCGATATTCACTATTGGGATGCCATGGGGGTTCCCAGTACTCCTTCCTCTCTTTTATTATGGTCCCCTCCACACATCACCCTGATGGCTGCCTTTCTTCTGTCACCCAATGACTTCTCACACTGGATTCCTTACCTCCAAATCCTGCTACCCCACTGGGTCATCACAGATGCTAGAAGGTCCCATCAAAAAGACACATCCACCACCCACCTTTAGATCCATGGAATGCTGATCCAATTTGGGGGGTGCAGTGTGCAGAGATAACTAAGACTTTGAAGTGAGACCATCCTGGGTTGTCAAGGTAGGTGTTCAAGCTGATGACAAAGCAAAATACAGAGCTGTGTGGTACATAAGAAGAATAAAAGGCCACTTCAAGATATAGTTGAGATTGAAGGGGCAAACTTAGGCAAGCAATGGAGACACAAGAAGCTGAAAGAGATGAGGAGAGGACTCTCCCCTGGATTCTACAAGTATTATGGCACAGTTAAGCCTGAAGAACTTATAGGAAGGCATTTATGCCTATGACCACCTGGGTGGCAGCCACAGACACCTAACCCAGGACCATCAATGGCTTCTTCTAGAACTTGAACTTTGAGCTATGTGGATGGAGTATCTTTCTAGCCTGGTCCCACTGCCCTTCAGTCCCAAATAAATGCATAGAGACTTATTAATTATAAACTGTTTGGCTTATGGCTCAAACTTTTTATTGTCTAGCTCTCTCTTAGTTATTAACCAATTTCTATTAATCTAAGTATTTCCACATGGTCTTGGCTTACCAGAGAATGCCTGGACCTGTTACTCCTTCAGCAGCTATATAACGTCTCCCTGGTGACTCACCCTCTGTGTCTTCTTCCCAGAATTCTGATCTGGTAACCCTGCCTATACTTCCTGCCTGGCTACTGGCCAATCAGTGTTTTATTCATCAACCAAAAAGAGAAACACGCATACAGAAGGACATCCCCTATCATCCTAAAAAAGAAATCATGAAAAATGGAGAATGCTTACAGACCTGAAAGACAATATAAAGTAATTCAACCAACTGTCTTTCTACAGCCTGGAATGTCATTGCCTTTTTTATTACTTAAAGACTGGCCTATTATAGTTATTGACTTAAAATACTGTTTCTTTACTATACCTTTACAAGAAAAAAAGTCTTCATAGAACCTACTTACAATAATTCGCATCCTGTTAAAAGATACCAGTGGACGGTTCTCCCAAAGGGAATATTAAATAGACCCACCCTGTGTCAATATTTTGTACATCAGCCACTGTAAATAATATGTAAGAAATTTCCTCAATCTATAATTTACCATTACATGGATGACATTTTATTATCTGATTCAAATGTAGATAATTTAGAAAGAATGATTGAAGAAGGACATCAAAAAGAGTGACTGAAAACCTTGCCAAGACAAGGCAGTCTAGTCCTTCAGATTATCCTGGTTCACAGAAATGTTTGTCAGATATACTAGACCTTTATGGTTCACTAGTGGAAAGCTCCATTCTCTGACACTCAGACAGGCTTTATTTGTACAAGCAAGACATCACCACAGAGCTGGTTGTGCCCTTTGGACTTTGGGACTTCTCCTTGTCTCAGCTCCCACACTCAGCCATTGGCCCTGTCCTGATGAAACCAGTGTTTCTCACAGAAGATTTGATTCTCCTTTGTGTAGAATTCACTCACTTTGTGCTGGAGATCTTCAGAGAGATGCATCACACAGAGGTCTTTTTCTTTGCTGGTAAATTTTAGGGCAATGGGAAGGAACCTAAGTAGCATTGTGTGTTCCCTTTTCCTGTGTCTTTGAGTCTGATTAATGCCATTTTCTCCCCATATGTGCTGGGCACCATCTTTTGCAAGGCCTATTGTGAGGTCATTGTCCTAGTAATTGAAGGCTTGTTTCTATAAGACGTATCAGCTTCACGGTTTCATTGTGGTTAAAACCGTTACTAATGCACTTTCCTCATACTCTGGTTTATAGAATGGAATTCATGTCACAGGCTTGGAGGAACTTCATCATTAGGTGCAGTTAATTCCTTGTTATCAAACACACACACACACACACACACCTGGGTAGTGACAAAGCTGTGTAAAGAATACAAGTCTTCAATGTATATAGGATGTATGTTGAAGCATATCATCTCAGGTCAATGGTGTTTCTCACTGCCTCCCCCCAAAGAACACAGCTTTGTTTCACTCAGATGACATTAGTAGAGCCATGCTTTTGCAAAATCAAGTGAAATGAAACTAAAAAGGGTAGGAAAGGAGGAGGGAGAGAAGCAGGAAAGGAGGGAGAGAGGGAGGGGAGAAACTGACTGTGGTACTAGGAGGAGGGGGAGGAGGGAAGAGATTGGGGAAGAAAACCATCTGGACCTAATATTGGACTACATCTGTGGAGTTATTCTTCAGAAGGGTATCCTTAGGCAAGATACTGGATGACCAGAGGCTCCCTGGAGTCAGAATTTTAAAAATGTTATACAAACTAGCATTAACTTGTGCTCACCAGTTTCCCACCTGAATTGAACTGAACTGAACTGAACTGAACTGAACTGAGGCCAAAATGAAAACCAGCAGCAGACAGCCCCCACTTCGAGTTAGACAAGTCAGAGAGCATTTGTGGTACTAGTCTTGGGGGCAGAAACAGGGAGTGCTGTTCCCACACGCTGGGATCACTGAGTGCATCTGTGATTTCGATGTGGAGTGGGTTCTGGGCCCAGCTTGGAATGACCAAGTACACTGGCGTCTCTGTTTGTATTTGGACTTCTGTATTGCTATGACTTCTATTTTCAGAAGAGAGTTATTCCGTTTAGCTAGCTGCTAAAGCTTCGTTCTGAGGTTTACTTACATGAAAGGGAAATAAGCCTGTTCTCCAACACCCTTTTCTCTCTCACTAAAAACAAAAATTAAAAATAAGTGTTTTAGTCTCAAAGTGACTGAACTTACTACACCTCAGCTGGATGGTAAAAATGGGCAATGGTGATTCATGCCTTTAGTTCCAATACTCAGGAGGCCAAGGCAGGAAGATCTCTGAATCTGAGGCCAACCTGGTCTACAAAGTGAGTTCCAGGACATCCAGGGATACACAGAGAAATCCTGTCTCAAAAAAAAGAAAGAAAGAAAGAAAGAAAGAAAAGAATTAGCATTTCCCTTCTGTAACTAAGTTGGAGTCCTCTGAGACCAATTAGTCCAGAATGAAAATTTATATGTGGCCTAGGGCAAGAACACTACAGTGAATCAGCCTTTAAAGACGTCAGAATTCTAACCACAGTCCAAGTTAGCTCCTGGGCAGGCCTTGGGTTTGTGTGGATGCTTCAGCCTTATCGCCTTCCATGTATGCCCAGATGCAACAGAAGCAAGAGTGGAAACCATTCTCAGTGAATTGTGTGCAGCCCATTTGTTGTGGAGTCTTTCTGCCTAGCTGGGTAAGTGCAAGGACCAATGGGGGCCCAAGAATGCCTAGGACTGGGAAAGCCCAGCCACTTCATTTACAATTCCAGCATGGGTCATGGAGAGTCAGGGAAGGACTGCTCACACTCTGTAAACACCAGAGTCTCAGACCTTTCCCCTGCATGCATTTTAATCAAGTCTGATCTGGGCAGGACCCTTCGCTCACAGCTTCAAGGGCACCAGCTCCAGGTCAGTCAGGTCCTGACAGCAGCAAGAGAGGGGAAGAAAAGGAACAGGCCGCTGGCTTCCTGGCAGAGGAGGCAGCTCCAGTTGCCAGAGGAATCCAGAACCGAAACACTGGGGGTCTCATTTTCTTTCTTGAAAATCACAGTACTTACACTGGAGAGATAGCTCATGTGCTAAAGTATTTACTTGCAAACATAAGGACTTGAGGTCAATCTCCCAAACCTACATGCAAATGTCAGGCATGGTGACATGTGCTTGCAATCCCAGCACTGGAGAGGCAGACAAGGAGCAATCTCTGGGGTTTACTGGCTGACCAGCCTGATCTGGTTGGTGAGTTCGAAGTCACTGGCCATTGAGTGACTCTATCAAAAATATATTTATTTATTTGACCAGCACCCAAGAAACAATATGTGCATTGTCCTCTAGTCTGTACACACACACACACACACACACACACACACACACACACACACACACACACGAAACTGTGTCACAGAAATGCAGGAACCCCAGCAGAACACAACAGCATAATCACTCAGGGGCCCTTTCTCACTAGAGTGGACATCTACGGTGCTCACAGGGAAGCAATTTTCCTGTCACCCTCACCTTCCGTCACCACTGCCTGACACACATCTCAGAGAGTGAGCGAATGATCAGAACATAGGGTCTGTCATAGCAGAATTCACAAGCATTTATAGCTATTGACTCTGATCAGCTGGGCCAAACACACTGACCTTTCTCTGCCCTTCTGATTGTAGCTAGAACATACAATGTACAAGGCTAATTAGCATAGCCTCTCTGGCCTGCCTTCTCTGAGACTCAAAGCAGTGACTCTAACACCTGACACAGAGATGGCTGTTTACAGGGCTTGGGCGAGCAGAAAACTTGCTTGGTGTTTGATTATTCTAGTCTAGGAGTCTTCCCAGGCAGCCCTTGTCATCTTCATCTGTGTGTTCCCAGCATCTTGTTGCTTCCTGTGTTTCTTATTGTACGAAGTGGCCTGAATACTTGGGTCAGAAACACATTACTTTCTCTCTCCTACTCAATGACTCCTGTTCTTAATCCAGCTAGGAAGAGGGACCACTCTCAGGAACCTCCCCTTTAATGGAAACAAAAGAGAGGAAGACTTTGGGAGAAAAACAATGTTCCCTGCTCTATTCTTCTATCCTTATCTGAGGAGAAAAGTAAAGAATGAAGGAGAAACAAGTGACACTTTATCTGGTGTGCTGTGACAAGGGGCCCTGCAGTACTTAGAGCTGATGACCACCTTGATATTAAAGTCCCAAGTGCTTAATTCTGTAAAACCTCCCCACACCTCTCCCAGCTGATAGCTAGCACCACAGATCATTTCTAGTAATGTAAAAAGTTGCTCAAGTGTTTTGCAAGAACTGATTGCTAAGAGACTCTGAGACAGTCAAGACTCCACCACTTTTGAACGTCAGAGAGAGAGAGAGAGAGAGAGAGAGAGAGAGAGAGAGAGAGAGAGAGAGAGAAGACTATAATTTCTAGTGATGTCTCCTAGTGGTTGCCTGCACAGAGTGAACAGGGCATTGCAATCCAGGACTCCCAGGGCAGAGGAATTTCTTCTTTCTTGATGGGCAGGCAATGAAACAAAGTTATTCACTTTCAAATGCCCTTGTAAGACATCCCCACCCATCACTGCAAACCCTCCCTCACATACACACTGTAGAAAGGACACATGTGGCTTTCACTTTGAGCACTGAGCAACTTTCCGCCTGTTCCTTTCTTTACCCTTACAGAAGCATGCCAAATTAATTGCAGCAAATTACGTGCAGACCTCTTTCTCTCGGCCAGTCAGGCCCTCCGGAGCAGGCAAGAGAGGTTCTCACACCCAGAGAACAACACAACCTTCAGCTCACCAGTGACTCCAGGTAGCTACTACAAAAAGGCTACTGCCAGGCTGGTTGTTTTGACACACAGACAGACAGACACACACACACACACACACACACACACACACACACACACACACAGCCCTGTGCACCTTTGGGAAGGCTGAGAAGACTTGGGCATAGTCTGATCCAGTGTGCTCCCAGCACTGGACAGGTGTAGCATCACCCCAGCATAATTTAAGCCCCAATCTAGGAAGTCATCCCAGGACTGGATATCATTTGGGATAGTTTGGAATGCAAACAATGTGGACAGGAAAACTTACTTTTCACATGCCTCTCTGGCCTGACAACCACAAATGCATTTTCAGTACATGGGAGGCATACGTACACTGGATTAGCCATGGCATAATGGCATCCAACTGCAAAATAGCTGTGGTCAAGGGTAAGCATGGCCCACTATGCCATATATGTATGCATGATCAGCACCCAAGGAAACAAATAGCAACAAAACCAGCAGAGAACCTGCATCACTCAGTCATTCACTTGCTTGGAATGTGCTTTATGCATAAGAAGGGTGACCTGTTCCCCAGCAGTCACCTGGGAAAACTTCTCTCCACTGTGACCTCCTTACCTTGTCCTAGCACTTCACAGGCTCCTCCTGAGTTAGAACTGGGGTTGTGCCTGTCAGCCTGAAATCACTGAAACGAGGCTTTTAAACGTAATTGTCATCTTAGTGTTCAGAGCTGGGCATGTTGCAAGCTGGATTTTCTGCAAGGAGCTGCTGTCTTGGTGGGGTGGGGATGGGGTGGGAATTTGGTGTTGGACAGAAGCCATGCCCGTAAGGTGGCTTTAGCTCCTCATGGAAGTATTCTAAAAGCATTTGCCATTTTCAGGCCATGTACCAGGAAGTGTCTCTCAAGGTAATAAAGGGCCCAGCTGAGATTCATTTTCATTTCTTCCCATTCGTGACAGTGCCAGCTGCTAACATGATCCAGGGTTCAGTGAAGAGCAGGAGATACTGGAAGAAAGTAGTTCACAACTGGGCTAACTGGTCTGAGTGGCAGCCATTTTCCTGGAATTCTTTAATGGTTTCCTTATGCATAGCTGTGACCAGAAAGTCTGGCTACAGAGGACTCTGTCCGAGGTTGTTCTATCCTGTGTGATTTATGGCAGAACACGCAGTAGCAGGAGCATATAATAAGGTTCCCCTCATGCTGGACAGGAGAGAGGGTGTGGAGCACAGTGGGGCTCTTCCTCCTTTGGTTATTTCTCTCTGAGAACACTGTAGAAACGCACCTCAGGGTGTACTGTGCAACTCTTCTGAGTGCTACTAAATCTAGCCACATTGACAACCAAAATCACCGTCACAAATGCTTTTGTGTGCTTATAATTCTGCTTTAAATCTTTATATAAAAACAAACCAACCTTAAGCTGTCTCTTGAAATACATTTTGCAGAGTATTTATGTTGGGAAAATGGAATTATCATTTACTCATCTGTCAGAAAGACATCTTCTCTGAGATCCTTCAGCTGGAAAGAACAGGAATCTTGATTTTGTAGACACACCTGAGTAGGAAAATCTGTACTGTTCAGCTTGGAATCCAGAACTGAATAAGACATCACAACAGCCCAGGAAATGGGTGTAAATACTGACAGCAAAGTTCATGGGCTGCCCTTCTGAAGGCAACAGACTGCTCTCCCTGACTGTCTACAGTTATAAAAGTATGCACGCTCCTAGAACACGAGCTGGTACTAGCACTAAAGTTCTGCTCTCTGATGGATTAAATTGCCCTTAATTAACTAACCATTTGCAGTATTGTTTCACTGGGGAAATGTCTTGGTGATTTTCAACAGCTGATTTAGAAATGAACTATTGAGAATGGTATGTCCTTAGCTTGGAGCCTTTGGAAAAATTCTATTCCAAAGTCACAAATGACTTAGCATTTGTATTGTGTGCTCTTCTGCAATATGAGCAATCGGGACCCCTATCCACGATAGCCACTATTATTGACAAAGACTTCACATGGCTCACCCATCATTTGTGACCCCTGGGTGACACTCTCTCAGCTAAGTGCTTCACATCATTTCATTTTGTTGACTTTTCCTTCAAAACTTTTTTAGGCAGATGCTATACCAAAGAGAAAAACAAGACAAGGGACTCTATGCTTTTGCTCTGGCTGATGCTGCCTCTCCAAGACAGCCCCAGGCTCCCATAGTGCATTTCCACGGTTGCAGTGCTCATCTCAGTGTCCATCTGGAAACTGGTCCTAACCTTCAGAAGCCCCTTGCTCATCTGGAGCCCAAGTTCTATCAAAACCCTGCCCCCTTCTCACCTTTGTAGATTAATTGCTCTCTCTTTGTATGATTTCCCTGGATTTTTTTGGTTTAAGACTGTATTCTCTACATTTAACATGATATCTAGTATAAAGATGATACCTAGTATATAGATGGTATCTAGGATATAGGTAATACCTAGGATATAGATGACATCTAGTATATAGACGATACTTCAGATATAAGTGATACCTAGGGCATATATGATATCTAGGCTAGGTTATAGATGATACCTAGTTTATAGATACTACTTGGTATATTGCTAATACCAAGGATATAGATGATATGCAAGCTATAGATGACATCTAGGATATGGATCACACCTAGTATATAGATGATAACTAGGCTATAGATGCTACCTGGTATATGGATACTACCTAAGGTACAGGTAATACCTAGGATAATACCTAGGTTATAGATGATACCTAGGGAATAGATGCTGCCTGGTATATAGATGTTACTAGATGATGCATAGGGCATAGAATCAACTTACTCAGCAGATGTATATTGGGTGGTTACTAATAATCCTTGAGTGGAGTTGCCTAAGTGAGAACATGATTTTAGTGTAAATATAATCCAAAAGTGCATGGAAACCCCTTTGTGGGGTAGCAGAGACATGGAGAAACAGTCTCAGATCAACAGATGAGTAAGAGAGGTGGAAATTCAGTTCCAAAGGCATAAAATGAGCCAGGTGTGATGGCACTTAGGCAATGGAGGCAGGAGGATGGAGTTCAAGGTCAGTCTTGGCTACAAAATGAGTTCAACCACATCCTGCACTTTGGAGTGCTGGACAGAGTCACAAATGTAATGTCAGAGGCATTTCCTTGGGTGTCCATTTCCTTGTTAAAAAAATAGAGATAGTCAACCTTTCATCCTAAGCCTTGCTCTCATCTCCTTTGATTGTTTAATGAACAGACCTTAATAGTTTTCTATGAATCAAATTTTACTTGCTAATTATAGGAGAGAACACACTGTGGTCCCAACACCCTTGCACTAGCATCAAATATGGCTCAACCTCATCCTTTCCTTACTCTGCTTTCGTCTTTAGCTTCCCATTAAAATGTAGCCTTCTGGCTGGCAGGAGGCAAAGGCAGGCAGATCCCTGTGAGTTTGTGGCCAAGTTGGTATACAGAGCTAGTTCTAGGACATCCAGGGGTACACAGAGAAACCCTGCCTCGAAAAACAAATAGACAGAAAGAACAAACAAACAAAAAAAGCAGCATTCCAACTTTCCAAATGCCACTTGTGGTCCATAGGGTCATACTATCTTTCTTGACTCAGCTTTTGGCAAACACAGTTCCTGGTAACAACTCCTTTGCATGCTTCCTCACTGAACTTCATCCCTTTAATATTATCCCTCCTCATTCTGGCCTTCTGTTTTTCATGTGTGTTGTAATTTCAAAGTAAAATACTCCCCTCCCACCCCCTCAAAGAAAGTTCATGTGTTTAAACCTGGGTCACCAGCTGTTGGCGCCGTTCTGGGAAGCAGTGGAGTCTTACTGAAGGAAATGACTTCCGGAGGGCAGGCTTCGTGGGTTAGCAGTGTGGGCTCCACTTCTAGCTCTCCAGTCCCGCCATCTCACTCTGCCGACCCCCTGCCTCTGCACTGTGATGACTGCACCCCTTCTTAAACTCTGAGCCAAGGCAAATGCTTTCCTCCTTAAGTAGCTCTTGTTGGTTCCTAGCGGTACGGAAAGTGACTAAGGGAAGGTAATTCTCTTTTGCAAGTATCACGTTTCTTAGTCAGTGGATAGCACAGGAGATAGTCTGCTTTACAATTATTTATGAAACTGAAAACCAGAAGCCAATTAATAGAATGGGGGAGCATGCTGGAAGAGGCTGTGAAGAGGGATGTTTTTTTGTCTGGGGACACAGTTCAACAACAGAGTCCTTGAACCCAATCTGGTGTGGTCAGCAGTCATTCAAATCTGGAGAGCACTTTCCATCCATCCTCTGAGATATTACAGAAAACAAAATGCTTCCCTGTATGTTTGGTAAGTTACCCTGCAGACCCAACTCAACTGTTTATCACTACCCTTCCACTAACCACACTGCCTGCCTGGTGATACATGCCCCTTAGTTCATAAAGATCCTTTTGGTTTTTGACTTCAAGGATTAGAACCCAGCACTCACCATTGAGCTGAGTCTCTAGCCAGAAAAGCATCTCCCTTCATAGCCTGTCTTTGGCACTGTCTCCCATTCTATTAATTAGCTTCTGACTTGCAAGTTTACAATTCAAATCCAGCTTCTTGGCAGTCCATTAACAGAGAAACACCATGCACAATGCTTGGATACATTAAAGGAATCTTGCCACTGATCTCTTAATAGAATCATAGTATCATGGAGTTTGACAAAGAAATATCCTCATTAATAAGGATAAAGAAACGACCTCATTAATGAGAATAAAGAAATGCCCTCATTAATAAGGATATTTCCCTCTCATTTAAATCTTTAAACTACAAGTGTGAGATGGACTCATCTAGATAATGCCCCCAAGGATAACTTGCAATTCTAAATGATCTACCCCATCAACAATCCAATGTACTTCCCCCAAACAAAGTTTCTTCCCCAAGTCTGGAATGATGCAGAATTTGAATGCTGTATGGAAAAATATATACATTAGTATGTTTCTTTGATGTGAACTTAAAGTTTTCCAAAGAACTCACTCCAGGCCATGGGCTAGATCTAAGAGGGAGGTACTTCCAGGTGGCACATTCTCATCAGCAAAAGCTTCCATGGATGCAGAAGCCAGACTTCAGGTCACCAAGTGCATATATGGTATACAATTTGAGAGATGCTGGAGACATAGCCCGGTGGTAGATTGCTTAGCTAGCATGCTCAAGGTCCTGGGTACAATCTCCATGTATGTGGGGGGACAGTATTTAAAATCTAGGATGTTCTAAACTAAATTTATTTGTCCCAATTTTTAAATACATCCTAGAAATCACAATGTATATAGCATGATATACTAATATTTAAGATGTCTTCACACTTTTCCTCTGTGTTCTACACTATAACCTCAGGGATTGTAAGAGCTTATTAGATGAGTGAATGAATGGTTCAGTGAATAAATGAATGAATGAATGAAATAATGAGAAGAAAGTTCTCAAACATATAGTGTTCATGGTGTAAGACAAAGCCATTCAGTCTTTATAACTATTTGAATGTGAGAGATGTTTTCATAATAAATTACTATAGAGAAAGAAATGGAAGGCAATGCAGAGGAGAAGTATTTAACATTTACAGTGCCAGATAGAATTTTCACACCTTTTTGTTTTTCCTCCTGTCAAGCCACCTCAATTGGGCAGACATTTAAGAAAACTGAATCAATGGGGTCTCCAGCTGTGCTACTATTTTGGCTTGTCAGGTCTTAAGTCACAGTGTTTTTTCAGGACTTATCTGGGAGATATGAGACCTCGTCAGAGCCCCTGATTATCACCTGTCTCCTATTTGTGACTAGTTGAGTAGGTCCCTCTGGTGTGCCACTATTGAGCCTTCTTTGTTCCCTGAATGGGAGATCCCTTCTCAATCAGCTAAGAGTTTGCAGGGCCCCTGCCATTTTCCTGTGCCTCACTGATAGCAAAGGTCAGTCAACCCAAATGAACTAGTAACATTTTACACTTCTAGAGGGAATGGGGGGGCAACTGACAACAGAAGAGGGTCATATAGAGGCAATAGTAGTTTCTTAGATTTTTCTAGAATAAGTACATGCTCAATATTATTTCTTAAATCATCCACAGTCTTCTGTATCCAAATCCAACATAGCTTCCATATCTATATGCTCTGATAATGTGGCAGGTATTCACTGAATTTGAATAAATGATAGTAAAGTAAAATATTAGTTATGTTAATAGTTTAGAATGGCTTCCAACCCATAGTCACTTGGGAATGCTGAATTCCACTCCACTAATAACCTTGCTGTTGACACTTTACTACACTAATCTTCTGCTGCGTTATCATTGGAGGTCCCTTGTGGGTGACTTAGGCACAGGGACTTCATTGAGTCCTCAAGGCCCAAGGGACTGAGCTCTCTGCCTATCTTTACCATCAACTTTCCTTCATTTCTTGAGCAGCTCGTGCACCCAAGACATGTGTGTGGAGAGACAAAGGGGGAAAGGCTTTTTGATCTGTTTCCCAGTTCACAAGCATATAGCGAGCAATAATGGGTCATCTGGAAAACAAACCCAGGGCAGAATGCATCCAGGGAAAGAGTGTGTCAAAGTTAAACCAATTTCTTTAGCAAGGGGTTTTCATTCAGAGCCCTGTCCTTAGAGGTCCACTGTGAGCATTGGGAAGATGCAGAGTACCTTGTGGAATCACCAGGCCACCCTGTGGCATTCTTCATCTGTGCTGTCTCTGTGTAGAGCCAACTTTATTGACCAAAGCAAGAAGTCCTGATGTGCTATAAAATGGGTCATAATGTGATCGTGGATGCAAATGCTTCATTCCCATTTGTCAACTTGAAACCTACTGATCAGATGGAGGGCCAGGACCGAAGAAGTGAGCCTGTCCCCTGACCTGTCCCTGTCTCACCACCACTGGCCACAGACCTCACCTGGCACAGTCTTCTGACAGTCCAAGCCCCACCCCAACATCATGACCTGATGACATCAATGCCGTCAGAAGTATGGGGTTCATTCACAGATGACCTCCGAGACATCTTCTGTACAGGCATCCTGGTAGGAGCCGCTGGTAACCTCCCCCAGTGGATCCAGTCCATTGGGACTCCTGGGCAACAACTTAGGAATCTCTGTCTGTGGTGAATCTGTCTACACCTCCCACCTAAAACCTTCCTTAAGGGCCATTGGTCTTTGCTGATACTCATAGCTTCAAACAAAATCTGGAAAAATCCCTAATCTCCCCTAGGCCATCTGGGAGCTGGAGTGCTGTGGAATGCAGTCAGCCACTTTCCATCAGTCTTGCCCGAAAGTAGGTTGGAGGAGCACAGTGGAGGCTAGCTGTGACACGGGACTACCGAAGGATAAAGCACAAACCGTCTGTCCTCATGCCTCTGTCTCACTTCAGCCTCCTGTTATCATAATCATCCCCAACTCTGTCACACTCTTTGATGCCAAAGAAATATCTATACACCTTGTCAAGTCCTAGATTTGACAAGCTCTTATGGGATCTCAGCTCTGATGCAGTTTTTGAAGGAAAAATGAAGAAGGTGCCAGGAAAGATGTCCTCAACTGACACAAGGACAAATTAACTCCTCATCCCTGGGGATGACAGCCCAGCACTGCATCTGAGCGGCATCACACTCAGCCCTCAGCCATGCTGCATGATTCTGCATTAACCAGTAAGCACTTCAAATGGAGTCTGAGGCCTAATACACAGAATTCAATCCATTCACCTATTAGACCATGCATATAGAGACTCTATTTAGGGTCGGGGACCGTTCTAGGCACTGGAATCCCAACAATGAGTACAACAGGCAAAAATTCCACAATGTAAAGGGAAGGTGGACAGGAAAAAAAGAAATTGAAAAGAGAATGATGTATAGTGTCAGCAGTTTCAACTGCATGGAGAAAAACAATAAAGCAGAGGAAGCTGTTGGCAGGGGTGTGGCACTTTCCCCTCCAAAGGTCGGGGGCGGCCTGCGAGTCTGGGCTGGTACAAATGAGGGCACTATCGGAGTTACCCAGAGCTCTCCTGGGCAGAGAAGAGGGTGAATGGGCAGGAACCGCCTGGTGTGTTCTGGCAACTACGAGACAGTCAGGAGGGAAACCTGGGCATTAGAGGGAGAGTAAGGACAAGGGATCAGTTCAGACTTCCTCACCTCCCTCTCTCTGAGTATAAGGTTTCCATTCTGGTACCCTTTTCATTTGTCTTCCCATTATACACCATAGGCCAAGTTGTTGGCAGTTTTCTGGTAGACATTTCTTACATAGCCTCTCTGTTATCCCAGCTATACACTTATGCTGAGTTTTAATTCAACCAAACTCTGTGTCCTCTCGCCTGTCAGTCAGTGGGCTCATGCTGTGGCTTCCATCCAGGCACCAAACTCATGTGCCCAGTTTACATATACAGGCCTTCCCCCCATCTTTACAGCACACGCTGTACTGTTGGCACAGATGTCTTTGCTCATGGTAGCCTACTTGCTCTGATGTCTCCCACAAACCAATAACTAATCATGGCGAGTATGCAAGGGTCACTCCATGCTAGCTCCACCCCAGTTACGACATTCCTGCATCCTTTACACGTTTATAAGCCTTCCTTTCCCTATTTCCATTACTAAGTTGGTATACACATCTGTTCTTTGGATTCTTCAGACAGCCTGTTTTCTGAGCCTGTATTCTGTCTGCAGGGAGTCATGTGGTGTAGCTTACAGTTATATGCAATGGCTCTTTTAATTCTTTCTCTATTTCCACCTGGCTGTAAGGGTTGATGCAAATTATCTATCGGGATATTGGTGTCCTTACCCATTACGTGGGAATAAGAGTGGCTGCCTCCTGGGACTAGATAGAGGATTGATGACTTGCAACACACAAGTTGTAGAGCACATAATGTGTACTGTGAGAAGCACTAGCTGTTGCTGCCACTAAACTGCCATTATTCCACGCTGAGCTGTAATGTGGAGCTTGCCCCTATTGCCCTGTTTCATTTCAGAGCGCAGCTACATACTTGTGGCTATGCCTACCTCACGTATATCGATGGTGATATTTTATGGCAAGACACAAGACTATGCCAAACACCCAAACCTCAGGGAACAAGGGAAGACATAGTCAATACAATTAATACAGGAACAAACCCTTTTACCTGGCTTTCCTAGCTAAGGGACCAAGCTGCCTACTGGAGACTATGTTGCCATTCTTTGGTTTTACAAAATAATCCAAGAAATTGCATATTAAGGTTTGTTTATATAAATATTTACCAATTTCAAAAGAAACCATTGCTTTGCTGCATTGAGGTCCTTGTGAGGAAACCTGAATAAATCTCCAGAAACCTAAAGAGCTGGGGTTTTGTTTCCTGTAATCCCCAGCAGGATGATGCTAGTATGAACAGAATTCTAGTCCCTTCCGCTGCTCCTTCCTCTGAAGCCTTTTGGGTGATCTGCTGTTCCACGCTGAACTCAGAGAAGCAGAACTCTTCCTTTCCAACTGCACAGTATGTAGAATTCTGAAGGAGGCTTCTAGAATGATGGTGTGACCAGGGCCAGGGAGAAGGGCCAGTTTACCAACCTTCCTGCATTCAAGTACAGGGATACATGTGCAAATTGTGGAGAGAGAGAGAGAGAGAGAGAGAGAGAGAGAGAGAGAGAGAGAGAGAGAGAGAGACTGGGTAAAGAGAACAAGAATAATGGAGGATGCCCATTGTCCACTTAGTGCTGTATTGGCAGAAGCAAACTATCCCTGGGCTCATGGGCTCACCAGAGTCCCAGGAACAGAACTGAGTTTGGTGTCATTCTCAATTGTGCATTTTTGTCTTCTTGCTGTATTCTGGATGGGCTGTTGTTACAGTGATTCAGTCCCTGCCTTTGAGTAAATTTGAGCTGTATTTTCTCCATTGAATTCGCTGTAATAAAATGTAAAGCTTGGTGTGTTCATGTGTGCAAGCTCGTTAGTGTAAGTGCACATGCACATGGGTGCCTGTATGTGTTGAGGCCCTGAGGTTGATGTGTGTTGTCTTTCTTCCACTGCTCTCCACCTTTAGATTTTGAGGCAGGGTCTTTCATTACTATGAAGTTCAAGAACTCAGCTAGTCTGGCTCAGCAGTGAGGGATACGCCTATCTCTCCTCACCCCTGCCCTGGTACAGAAACTCTGGAGTCTATTACCACCACCCCAGGTTTTTACATGCAATCTGGGGATCAGAACTTGGGTCTTCATGCTTGCATTTAAGGCACTTCACCCACTGGTCCCTCTCTACAGCACCAGATAATCTTTTGTTCCTCCTGCCTCCGGTCCATATCATCACTTTCAGGATGTTGAGACCCCTGACTGTGTAACCCAGCAGTGTCTCCACAGCCAGGTTGACCCATGGGTGGGGTCCTGAGGGACCTCTCTGAGACTCCATTTCAAGATAGAAGAATTCGAATTTGAACATAGATCTTTGATCCCTGAAGCAACACACACACTTAGCATTTTAGAATTAAATTGTCCTCCCCTGTAAGCAGACCATAGACTTGTTACATCTTTCTCAAGTTTACTGTGTTGTCACCTAGACCTTCTTTCTTTTAAACTTTTTTGTTTTGTTTTGTGGGTTTCCCCACCTGGTTTTTGACACAGGAGTAAGGAGTGTGGTTGTTTGCTTTAATACTACTGGTGAATGAAGAATAATAGTTGTTGTCTCACTGTAAAAGTCAAACTACGGGAATAGAGAAAGGGACTGGGGCAGGTCTACCTAGGAATATAATGGGGGAATTTTTCAGGTGATGGAATTGTAGCTTGACAGTGCTGGTGACAAAATCCTAAGTAATGTTAAAATTCATAGACAAGTTCATCAATTGTACCTCCTGGTTTTGTGTCAACTAGACACAAACTAGAGTCATCAGAAAGGAAAAAGCCTCAGTTGAATGCCTCCACGAGATCCACCTGTAAGGCATTTTCTCAACTAGTGATCAACTGGAGAGGGCTGAGCCCATTGTGGGTGGTGCCATCCCTGAGCTGGCGGTCCTAGGTTCTATAAGAAAGCAGGCTGAGCAAGCCAGGGGAAAGAAGCCAGTAAGCAGTGCCTCTTCATGGCTTCTGCATCAGCTCCTGCCTCCTGGTTCCTGTCTTGTTGGAGTTCCTATTCTGACTCCCTTTATTGATGAACAGTGATGTGGAAGTATAAGCTGAATAAACCCTTTTCTCTCAACGTGTTTTGGTCATGGTGTCTCACTGCAGCAATAGAAACCCTAAGACATCAATGATGATAATGACACCCAAAATCAATAGTTTGAAAGTGCCGTGAGGGCAGAGAGTAATGACTATAATAGGAGTAGTAAGAGGAGAGTTCTGGATAGGTCAATAGGGTCTCTGTAGAGTTTCCTTCAGTACGCAGACTTCAGACAGAGCCCCCTATCTTTTCTTCTGGGGGTCTAGAAGGGCTGAGTGGCATTTGGGCATTGATTCTCATTGTTATTCAAATGTAAAATCAAAAGTAGTGGGATGAATTATTTATAGTGTGAGATTGTCACACTCCAAAGACAAGAGCCCCCCAGGTCCCTCATTGCAGGCAGGATAGCTTGTGCAGAGTGTCCAGTCTGCAGCTCTCCAAGGTCACAGCTCTGGTTTGTGCTAATCTGCATATGCTGATTGGACAGATGGGAGGAGAAGAGCCATTTTCCAGGCTGGTCTTTACACTGTACCCCTTCATCTCAGCAGAGTGCTACTCACTCCTAAATCTCCCCTAACAACTGAGGACTAGGTATCTAAATGCAGGAACCTATAAGGGACTTTCTCATTCATGCTACTGCACAATGTACCTAAAGCCTCTCATTATTCTAACCCCCCCACACACACAAGACTCCCATCAGAGCTCAGGTCCTCTCTAGCTCCTGCCTCCTCAATTTGTTCCTTCCAGCCTGGTGTAATGTGCTGGCACCAGAGGACTCTCTCTACCACAAAGCCCTGGTTTTGTCATCCTGACAGAATCCTTCAATTGCCTCCGGTGACAATGGGCATAATGATAATGACAGCAGTAGCCACATTAGCAATGACAGTTAATTCAGTGTGATTATCATGTGCCAGGCACTGTGCTACTATGCTGTTCACTCAGGAGGACTAGTTGAATACACACACTTGATGCATAGGTACGGTCTGCAAGTTTGAGGACTGGGCACAGAGAAGTTAAGTGAGTTGTGCAAGGTCTCATAGCTATCAAGTTGGGACACGTACTCACGTGGAGGGTCTCCCTTTTATCACACCTTAACACAGTGGTTCTCAACCTTCCTAATGCTGGGATCCTTTAATACGGTTCCTTGTATTGCGGTGAACCCCAACCATGAAGTTATTCTCTTCGTTGCTTCTTAACTGTAATTTTGCTACTGTTATGAATCATAATGTAAGTATCTGTGTTTTCTGGTGGTCTTAAGTGACACTGTGAAAGGGTCGTTCAACCCTCAAGGGGTCACAAACCCCAGGATGAAAACCACTCACTGTCTTAGAGTGAGAGCTAAACTCTACTGCATGTGTGTCAGCTGTCTTTGAGAGCCAGACATGCTCTCTAGCAAAGGAGAGGACACTTGTGGCCAGCGATAGTGCCGAGATTTCTCGCTCTGTAGGTGCTGAATAGCTGGGGCCATTACATCTGCATAGTATCTGTGAGAAGCTCATTCTGTCTAGACTCTGCTTTGCTTCCTCTGTCCACAGAGAGCTCTTCTGAGCCGCCCTCTGAGCTGCCGTTTGCTGTGTACTCCCACGAGACCCAGCTTTTCTGGGGCTACCGTCACTTGGTGCGTGGCCCTGATTCATCACTCTGGGCCTTTCTACTTGCCAGTTCATGGGCCTCTTGTATGTCCCACATGTTCTTATTAAGGTCTCAGCTCAAATGCTACCTTCTCAGAGAGGCCTTTTGATGACTGCCAATCAAAGTCAGTCTTGGAACAGTTTGATTTTGCTGTCTGTAACCAGTAACTCCTTGCTGTGAAGCTACCTGGTTCTTGGAGGCTCAATGCAAGAACTGCTTCATTGTATCAGATATCTGGGTAAACTTGGTTGAGTGTGTCTTCCACTCTACCAGGCATGGGTAAAGTTATCTGATATTCACCTGAAGACTAAGCTGGACCTGGCTGGGCCTGAGGGTCCAAAATGGCTTTATTGGCATCTCTGATGTGCTGGCTGGAATGGGTAGAGCAGACTGTCCAGTGGGGATTAGTCAGGAGCACCCACAGAACCCACAGATACTGTCTCCAGTTTGGGAGTCTCAGGTCTGGGCCTGCACCCAAGACTGGATATGTTGGACCATTTACATACTGAAAAGTTCCACTGGAGCAAGGTTCAAGAGGCCAGTGGACAAGCTGCAAAGGAGCACACATAATTCCTAAGCTCAGAAGTCTCTAGACAGTACTTCTGGACTTTTCTACATCAAGTCACCTGGTTAATGTATGTCTTGGTCAGGGTTCTATTGCTGTGAAGAGACACCATGACCACAGCAACTCTTACAAAGAAAAACATTGAATCGGGCCTGACTTACAGATTCAGAGGTTTAGTCCATTGTCTTCATGGTGGGACATGGCAGAGTGAAGGCAGACATGGTGCTGGAGCAGGAACTGAGAGTCCTACATCTTGCAAGCAACAGGAAGTGTACCATCTCACTGGAAGTAGCTTGAGCATAAGAAACCTCAGAGCCCACCCCCAACAGTGATGATATACTTCCTCCAACAAGACCACACCTACTCCAGCAAGGTCATACCTTCTAGTAGTGCCACTCCATTTTGGGGCCACTTTCCTTCAAACCACCACAGCCTAGAATCAAGGAGAGGGAACACAGGGATATGACGTGACTGGCAAAATATGTGTGACTAACTTTAGCCTACCACATATTTAAAACGCATGCATGCATATGTATGTGAGTGTTTATACAAGCACACACACAAATGTACCTATGTATGCTTGTACACATATCACCTACAAACCTTCTTTGATGTGAGTTTCTTCATCTTATTTGGCAGTGCCACAGCCTCTGTACCTAGAACCTTGTCTACACAGGATGAGTACTTCCTGAATACAAATATAAATGAAAGAATTGTGCAAGGAGAACTGGATGGCAGAATAAATAGACACTTGGAGGAAGTATTGCATTTCTGACTCCACTGGGAGGTTAGCTCTCTGAAATAGGCCCTGATGTTTTCTGTCCTTTCTTCATATCTTAATACAGTCCTCTCCACTAATAAATAGATGCTTGGTTAAATATTTGCCAGATGAACTGATGTACTCTAATTATCATATATAAAGAAGATGATGTGGCAATTCCTAGCACATACATGGATGTAAAATGATTATGGCTATTATTAATGGATTAACAGAGCCCTACACTTAGGAAAATCAACTTACATATTTATTTGACTGTAAGAAAACAAACTGGACTAGACCAGACCCCTTCTGCTTGTTCCCTTTTCTTTTTCATTGTCACAAGCTCTGTGAGAGACTCTTCTGTGGGGTGCTGGCAGCCAAACAGCCCCAGGGATCCACAGAATGATCATTTGGGGTGAAAGTGAGGGCCTTTGCTCCTGGTCCTCGGGCATCTTTCTCCCTGCATGACTGACTGCAAAAGACAAATCCACTTTAAGGTCATTGAAACGGAGGCCGAGATGCTGATGTGAAAGGCTCGGAGTGCTGAATTCTGACTCACGGCTCTCCGGGAAGACTGAGTGAGATTACAGTTCTCTTCATTCTGTCTTGGTGTTACCTCTCGTAGTGTGTGAGCCTACAGTGACTGCCAGGAGCAAGCATTGGACCCAGTGGAGAGGGTGGGAGCAAGCAACTGTGACACCAGAAAGGGAAAGATGGCCTCCCAGGTGACCCTCACTTAACAGCATATGGCCTCACTTCCCAGGAAACCAGGGTAAAATGACTCTCAGCTTCATCTTGGCTGGCAATGGGAAAATCTCAGTTTATCCTTCTCCTTCACACACCCTGAGCAATATCCTTGACTCTCTGGGACCTTGGCGTCTCCATCTGTGAAAGGGGTCTGAGCCCTGAGGATCCTACCCTCCCTTATTTTCATCTCACTAGCTGAATCTGTGTTTTAGGAGGCCCAATCTGGGTGGACCCTAGGAGAGTGCATTGAAGGAAGTCTTATAGTACCCAGAGGTTAGTAAGGAATGCGGTTATTTCTAATGACTATTTGAAAATCAGACAGTTTTTAAATCTAATTGTTATTGGAATAATATTTTTAAAAATTATTTGTCAAGATCCTCCCTCTTCTAATTTAGATTATTCACAGTATATATTTTTATTCCTCACCCATACCCCAGAAACCATCAGCTGTCAGGGAGGTTAAACAATAGGGCTGTGAATCTTGAGGTGAGTTTTATTACAACGGCATTTGGGAGCTTTCCTTTTCTTCTTCCCCACCGGTTTCCTTAAGCATACTGTTCCTTGTGAATGTGGATTTTAGTTAAGTTCAAGGTCCAATGACAGCTTTTAAAGAACTGTTTTATGTAAACCTACTGTCAAGCTGAACAAGAGTTTTCAAAGGAGAAGGCAGCTGATATCTACATCTGCTCTGGCTAATTCTGAGCCGGTGTCCCCCCTGTTGGCCTCCGGACTGGCCTAGTTTAAGGGGCAGATTGGGCAATAAGACTTCAGTCTAAGGGAACACTGCCTCACACAGGGCAATTTTAGATATTGGAACTTCATTGCCACAGAAGCCGTTAATTGTTATGAGTTTCATACAGTATTAAGTGCTTTCCTATGTATTGTCTTAGTTATTAAAATAATGTTTCCAGAAAAAAAATGGAATGTTGCAAGACTAAGGAACTTGCCCATGTTCATGTTCCCGTGGTAGGCATGTGCCCAGGATGGATTTAACTCCAAATTGTCTCCAGGCTAAATTCTGTCCAGAGGATGCCCCCTCCCAAACTTTCCATTGTAGTCTATGTTGTTTCTCTGGTTATGTACTCACGGGAGATGCCTTAAATGATGTAAGTCTTGGTCTGTTATTATCTAATTTGTTTTTTTAATAGATTTAATTCCTTTTCAGATACTTCACCCCAGTTGGAGGCTTACCTTTTCATGATCATAACTGCATCTTGATGAACTTTAATTTATCTTTATTCCCTCTGTTGGTGGGTTAGACACATGATGTATAGGATTTGTCTAACTCTAGGTTCAAAAAATGTTCTCATACATTTTCTCCTGAAATTTTTACAACTTTGAGGTAATTGCTATTGATCTTGGAAGGTGAGGAATAGTGTTTGCTTTATACAGGAACACCTAATTATCTTCACACCATTTGCTGAAAGCTAGCTTATCTCCATTGAACTGCTCACACTGTGTGCGTGTGTCTGTTGGTAGCCACTCTGTTCTGTCAACCTTCCCCCTCATCATCTTTGCACCAATGCTGTAACAGCATCGTAGCTCTTCAATATATCTTCACATCCTTCAGTGTTGCCCCCTCTCCTTGAAAATGGCGTTTTGCTATTGTAGGTCTATATTTTTTATGCCTTATTTAGCTACGGATGTGATTGTGAAATGACATAGAGAACTTAAAGATTATTTCAAATGAAAAGACCATGGTACAAAGATAGAAATATCTTAGCTTGTAGGTCTATCCAGAAGTAGGAACAGTGGGCAAGGATTCCACTTAGTTAATCAAAAGTTATTGTGTGTACCTTGCATACATTAATTTTTTAAAATACTTAGATGATAATAATTTATATTAGATTCGAATTGGATGTAATTCTAGTATTCAATAATACTTCAGAAACTATTATGGAACAGCATCTTAATCAATGTGTGTATCTATTCTCATTGTCCTAGCCAAGTGCAGATTTGTAGATAAGAGGGAGTTTATGTGACTATACTGGCTGCTACCTCCCATGTTATCCACCGTGCTTTCAATTTGGGGAATGGCTTTCTTCAAATTTATGGGGAGTTATATTTGACAGTAATGTGTGAAGTATTCTGGTATCTGTCTCTTTTATTAAAGCATAACCTTGTTTACTGTAAGCTCACTATCTGCCGGGCACAGTGAGGAGTCATTCTTAATTAAGCCAGGGAAACACTGATGATACTGGCCACCACTGCCACTGGGTGCTATTGAGAAAATTGCCCTCACTGGGCACTGTTTCATCATTTGTCCAATGAAAAGTTTAAGCTACTTAGCTTTGAGTAGACAACTCTTAAATTCTCTGACTCTTCTACTATCTTTACTCACTTAAAAATTGTAACCTGTTTAAAATAAATAAACAAAAAACTATTAATGGCATACATCATGCTGATCACAAAAAGAAGTTTTCTAGTTGGGAAGTATGGTCTTTTGAGGCCTCTAAACAGTCTCTGGCCCTACTCTGAGCTGTTGCCAACACTGAGTAGCTATAGTGGCTGTGACAGCACCTTGTGTTATGAGAATCTATGGTCCAGGAAGTCCTCACATTCTGAGAAGGATAAGAATGGCCACTGAGCCTGGGCTGTTTTAAAGGGTCCATGGCCCCCAGGGATGGGCTAGATTTTCAAATACAGCTCCAAGGTAACAAGTACAGTATTGAAACCAAGAGTATTTAAACATTTTCACTGTCCTCTGCATGCCGAGGCACAGCTTTCTGCCCATTTTCTCTGTCATGCTAGCTCTATTGACAGGACAAGAAGATTAGACAGCTTGCTTCTTATCAGGCAACAAAATTTAAATGTACATGATTTTAAAACAACACGGGGCCATTACTGAGCACCTAAGGTCTTAGTTTGCTTTCTCCGGATATAATAAAGACTCTGACCAAGGACAATGGGGAAGAAGGGACTATTTGGCTTCTATGCCCCAATCACAGTTCATCAATGAGGAAAGCCAAGGCAGGAACTCAAGAATGGCAGGAACCCAGAGGCAGAACCTGAAGCAGAAACGGGGGGGGAGGGTAATTTGCTTACTGACATGTTCTCCTTGGTTTTTTCAGGTTTCTTTCCCTTTATAAAAACCCAGAACCACCTTTGCAAGGGTGGTACCACCCACAATGGTCTAGGTCTTCCCACATAAATCATTAATCAAAAAATACTCTACAGACTTGCCTACAGGACAATCTGTTGGAGGCATTTTCTCAACTGAAGTCCCTCTAACCAGGTTACCTGGTTTGTGTCAAGCAACCGTACTGCATGTCAGGTGCTGTGTTAAGTCTGCCATGGTCTTGAAAGCAGAGTATCACTAAGTCCTTATGATAGAGGAAGAAATGATGCATGTTTTCTGTTAATGACCAGAGGCATGAAGTAGCAAGTGGCAAACCCGGTCTTCACATCTGTTTCAGTCTCGAGCTTAAACTATTAATGAGCACATCAAAGACTAGTTCTCAGTTCTTAGTCAGTGCATTCCAGGAGTTGCTGAATTCACAGTATGAACCACAGTGCTCTAAGCAAGAATAATACGTGCTGGTGGATCACTTTGCGGTCAATTTGATAGAAGGAAGAGTTCACAGGAGGTTTCCCAAAGCAGTTGCTTTGAGCTATATTTTGAAGTGAAAGACATGAATTGTCCCGAAGAGAAAGGTGAGTCTGTGTTAAAGTGATGGACTCAACGAGGCTGTGAAAAGACAAATGGCAAGTTGTGTGCTCTGGAAGCAACATTAAGACCTAACTCATTGAGGGGTAATTGTTAGGAACAAAACTGATGTGATAGGGACAGAATCCAAGGAATTTCAATTCTGGTGCTGGGTCCTGGAGATGTATGCTCAGAATTTAAGCAAGAGGGGAACATGGTTAAAATGACATGGGATTTGCAAGTTACCCAATAGCTGGTATAAGATCAATGGAATTTTGAGTGCTTTGAAGGTCAAGAGAAAATTTCTTAGCCAAATGTATTTGATTTTCAAACATTATCTTCATTAATATAATGCTGTGCAGCCTTAATTGTACAACGACACTGTATTAAGAGGCCTAGGTGGAGATTTTAGACAATTTTTGGAAATAAAGCTGACTAATCTACCATAGTCAAGCTGTATCACACCACTTCCAGGCCCATCAGCATTGTTATTGTGCTGTGTGCAAAGAAGGAACACACAGGGTTATAGATTAAACTCGGGGTTGGGCAAATAGAAATCTTTTAGCAATAAGTATTAAATTGAGTTGAACTGAAGTCCACTTCCAGAAGGCAATTACTGCTCCTGAGTGAGGAGGGCTAATGTGTTTGGTGAATTATAGTTGGTTCCTTTCCATTATAACTCACTAATGCTGACTTATGTCTCTTCACATTTTTCTAAAGCATTTCTTCCTTTCTCTGTCTCTGTCTCCCTCTCTCTCTCTTTCTTTCTCTCTCCAGTTCCAGAGGCCTAATGACTTTTCACCCCCTTTCCGCTTTGGGACTGTACCCAATGGCAGCACAGAGAGGAATATCCGCAATAACTATGCAGAAATGCATGCCTACATGGGAAAGTTCAACCAAAGGGGTGTAGATGATGCATTGCTCTCCCTGAAAACAGGGTAAGAATGGCCTCCAAGCTCAGAGTGATATGTTTCCCACCTCCATTAGACACAGATTGAACTGGTGCCATAATCATTAAATCAAAGACTGTTTCCTAGTTAAATATGACAGCCTCACTCCAACCATTGTACAGAAATTTCTTGTGCTGTTGCTTGCTTCTGTGTAGCGTCCTGCAAACTGTTGGCTGCTTGCATGAATGTGGGCTGGAAATGCAACAGATGGGAATGTGGAAGGAGGAATCAAGGAGAGAGCTCATATTGTCACACATGGGCCACAGTCTAAGAGGTGGAAGAGACCTTTCTGCGATCCATGGATGAGGGGAAGTAAAAGGGGAAGTGTGCAAAAGTCTCTAGATGCCTGGTTGATTCAGCTCCAATTCCAGTGTCACTATCATTCCTCATAGCCCTTCTCTGTACTATGCTTACATTTTATCACAAACCATGGGTAAACTGTCATGTAGCTCACCGGGCACACTTGTCCTTCTGTTTGAAAGTCAGTGCTGTGAAAAATGGTTGACACTGGGCATTGTAAATGTTGAGATTTGGGGGATAATGGGTCCCACAGCTGTTTCCTTTTGTTCTATGACGACTACCTTGTCTGGTCACCCTTACACCTCAAGATCTCCAAGCACCACCTAGATGTGTGCACATTTAAAGTACTCTGAGATTCAATCTTATTGCTAGAAACAAAGTCACAACAGATTTCATAACATGGGGTCTGAAGATAAGGTAGGAATACTCTGGGTAGCCCAAAACGTGGAACACCCATAGTTCCCAGTTACACCAGATGTTTGGTATTTGGTGTAACCACCTACATTTTATAAGATGGATTTTACAAAAAACACCCTATGGCTTGTCATGTCAGAAAGGGCTGGCTTTTGTTCTTCAACAGGGACAAAGATCCCTAACTTACAAATGTTTGGGGGAGGTGGGGCGTTGCATGTTCTCCTTCCTTTCAGGCCTGTCACTTGCATGGCTCCATCCGAGTTGCTTCCTCTGCCTTTCAAGTGTGGAAATGTTGGTTTGAAACAGTGTCGCATGCCTTCTTGCTCTTAGCCTAGATCTTTTCTCTATGCAACCCATCTTTGCAAAGCTTGGCGTCTCAGGATGTGCATGGAGCTTTAGGAATGTGAATGATCTCGGTTCTTCTGTGTGTCACCTTCTCTTGAAGTGTTGCACATTTGCTTTTGCACAAGCTAGCTGTCACCACTCTGGCCTCTCACAGCAAAGTCTTACAAAACGAGAGAGCAGTGAAATCTCTGACCACCAAAATAGCCATACATCTCCGGAAACATGTACACCTACACCTCCCCCCACTCTGGACTGTAATGAACGGAGAAATGAAAAACGTTATATAAACCTTACCCGTGCTATTTGTCATCATTGTGGTGCTTACTTTTCATTATTTCTGTTATTATTTTTATTGATTCCTTTTTACTCCTTCTCCTTTTCAGACACAGCTTATGATTTGGCCTCGGGCCCAACTTACATTCTTATCATTCCTAGTGGGAGGGGAAAAATAAACAACTCTTTTCAACCTGAAGTCCCAACAAGAACAACAGCCCAGGATGCAGGCTTTAGACTCTGACAATAGTCCCACTTGCACCTCATCGTGAGCCAATCCTCCACATAGCTTCTGGAACCCCACCACTTCACTCTAATGGCCCAATAGGTAGCTTTGCTCTGCAATTTCCTCCTTGATATTGGTTTGTTTGCTTCTTTCTTGTGCAGGAAGCTAGATGCTTTCATCTATGATGCAGCAGTGCTCAACTACATGGCCGGAAGAGATGAAGGCTGCAAGCTGGTGACCATTGGCAGTGGCAAGGTCTTTGCGTCTACTGGCTATGGCATTGCTATCCAGAAGGATTCTGGGTGGAAGCGCCAGGTGGACCTCGCTATTCTGCAGCTATTTGGAGATGGTGAGTTAAGGAAAGGGGAATGTCCACTTGACCTCAACCAATAGCCATTCTGAAATAACAACTTTTCTTCTTTGTGTATCCAAAACAGCTTGTCATAGGATACAATAAAATTGAAGAGCACTTTTTAGATTCCTAGGGCTGCCATAATAAAAGGCATGAATGGAATGAGATACACAGTAAGATTTATTGTCTTGAAGTTCTGGGCACGGCAGGTACCAATACAGCCAGTTTCACTTGGGAGTGGTGAAGAAGAAACCTCTTTACACTCGTCACATGACTTTTGGTGGCTTGTTGGTTCTTCTTGGTATTCCTTGACCTGTGAAAGTACCACTCAGACCTCTACTTTCATTCTACCTGAGTGTGTGATTTTTCTCTGTATTCATCTCTCTCTGAATCCACACTTTTCTTAAAGCCAGTCATATGAGACGAGGGGCCCAGTGTGTTCCGATGTGACCTCATCATGATCAATTACATCTGCAATGATCCTGTTTCCAAATAAAGCCACATCCTAGGCTATCAGTAGTTAGGAGTTCAATATATGAATTGCAATGAGACACACTTTAACCTGCACTGGATAAAAGATGAAGGAAGGAATTTGAGTAGTTGGTGACAAGGGTACATTTGAAGATTGTGTGGTATAAGGAACCCTTCAGGGATGGAGTAGGCTACAGTTAGATGTTTCAGATACCACTCTGCATGTGGCCCAGAACAGTAGGGCAGTGCTCTTTCTGCTCCCAGGCTGTTTGCTCAGCCTTCACTCTGTTCTGCTTTGATCATTATGGCTGAAGAGGTGAATGGAGATGTAGATACCGTGAGGCACTTGACTGTGTTTTCCAGTGGTGGACTGAACACAGAGAAATTTGATTTTATTAAAGTACTGTCTTGTGAATTTCTCTTCACTTCACTCTCCAAAGCATCAACTCTTCAGACCAGGCCTCACACACAAACTAATCTAGATTTAGATGAACCTCGCTCTGCACGGTTTCCCAGCCCGTCAGTCATGTGGGTTTGTCCACAGTGACTGTAGCACTTTTTCTGTCGGGGAAGGCATCAGAGGCAAAGCCTGAGGTTTGTTTCCAGGCTCCAGCTGAATCTGGCTGCTGCACTAGTTAGGGCAAGCATTGTTGAATCAAAGAAGAAAGGAGTAAAAGTACCTGGAGCGTTGACAAATCATATTGGTTTAACTAGTAGTCACAGCCAAATGGCTCCTTATTCTATGATCCAGTGCATCCTCAGAGAGGACTTTGGCTTCCTTTGGACCATGCAAAGTTCAAACCACAGTCAACAGACTGCACTATCCGTCATGAGATTTCTAGAATTTTACTTGTTTGAAATTAGTGACATTCTCGGGTACATGTTTTACTTCATTTTTTTTTTTGCCTAAGAGTTCTGCATTCCTACTGGCTAATACTCGGTGGTATCAGATAAGCATCATTAACTTGTCAGAACTGGAGTAATCGATGCCCCCTTCAGCAGGGTTGAGAGGAAGCAACTTCCATTGGGGTGGTCTCGGGTCATTCCAGCTTCCCTCTCTTTTACTCTCCATATTTTTCTCTGTCAGCGATCTGTAATTCTGAGAGACCATAGGGACCCAACCTCTCTCCAATCTCTTTCAACCTCTTCTTCCCAAATCTAATCTGCTCTGTATAATTCCCACAGTTTTTATCTCTTTGATTATGTTATCCCCACTGTTTATAAAATAAAGGACAGAGTGTCTAACCTCAGATTTATTGCATTAACCCTTTTATAAGCTTTCTTGCTGAGGGCCATTCTATCTGAACTGTTTTTCTTGGGCTCCCTAAATGAGCCTATTTCCCGCCTCTTCCCCTTTGATGATGCTACTCCTGCTGTTTGTGATGCTTTTACGTACACGATGCACTAAAATACACCCACACTTTCAATTTCTCTCTCTCTCTCTCTCTCTCTCTCTCTCTCTCTCTCTCTCTCTCTCTCTCTCTCTCTCTCTCTCTTTTTCCCATTGACCACTTTGCCCACAAACTGATGTTACTAATTTTAGTTCTTGTTCTTTGCATAGCATGGTGTATGTAATACCTAGCATTGAGCTGCCGATTTACACTGGATAAAGGAGAGCTACAGAGGAGTTCCCTGTCCTTGTGTCACCTGTGGTTCATTCATTACATTTTCACTGAAAACTTGGGGACACATTGATGAGTTAAGATGTAATCGTATTAACAAAAAGTATTCATTTTCTCTCTTTTTGTGTGTCTCTTTCTGTCATGTTTTTATGCCCTTCAACTCTCTTCCTTCTCTCTCTCTCCCTCTCCTCCCACCCTCCTTTATCTGTCTCCTTCTCTACTCCTTCTAGGGGAGATGGAAGAACTTGAAGCCCTCTGGCTCACTGGCATTTGCCACAATGAGAAGAATGAGGTTATGAGCAGTCAGCTGGACATCGACAACATGGCAGGCGTCTTCTATATGTTGGGGGCAGCCATGGCTCTCAGCCTCATCACCTTCATCTGTGAACATCTGTTCTATTGGCAGTTCCGACATTGTTTCATGGGTGTCTGTTCTGGCAAGCCTGGCATGGTCTTCTCCATCAGCAGAGTAAGTGTTTTGACTTAGATACCCAAAGTTTGTTAAGGACTGTTTAGCCTTGTTCTGTGCCAAGCAGAGAGACCCAAGAGAGTGCTAGTTATGGTCATACAAATCTAAAGCATGAGATCACATCATATGCTCCTCCCCAGAACTCAGCATGAGAGAAATCCAGGTGTTTCTAAGACGGGTGGTGCTATGTTTCCTTCCACTTGAGACTCAAACATTTGATTCTCCAAAACACAAAACAAAAACAAAAAAAGAGACAGATTTCTCAAAATAGAAAATTTGACTTTTCCACATTTGCCTCTTACATCACCACTACTTGATTGTGTATAGGCTGCAATAATCACTCGATCCTTAAATAGTAGAGTGTAACAGCTCTTGTTCTAACACACAAAGGCATATCACTGATGGTCTTACTGTTCTTATATTTGAATCACATGTGAGGTGTGGGACTTAAAGAGCGTAAAGATTGGATGTGGTAGCACATGCCTGTAATACCAACACTGGGAGGCTGAGACAAGAGGATCACGTGCAAGTGTGTGTGTGGGGGGGGGGTACAGATATAAATAACATTTAAAAGAGACAAGCCTAACAGGACCCAAGTCCTGACTCATAAGAAACATACTCCAAAAACTGACTTCACTGGGACAAGACTCCAGGCTGGGTTAGAGATCTTCATTTCCAATTGAGAATGAGGTGTGAGGGAAATAGTTGGGTATATGAACCTCAGGTCACATAGGGGAGGATTTTAAACAGAAGGATTCTCCTGGCTTTGTTACTGCAGTTGTGGGACTCACATGTGAGTAGTGACCTCAAATGACCTTTTAGGTTTGAGGATTACATTCCATATATGACCAACCTTGACTCAAATGGAGTTGTGAAAGCAAATGGCCATTTCATTCTCTGGCCGTTTTTCTTGTGGTGTTTTAGTGGCCTGGAACAGTTTCTCCATGTCCTCTCTAGCTGTCAGTCAATGCAGGTTGTTGACTCAAATGAGAACAGGAGAAGGGAACTGTGGGACTCTAGGTCCCTAGGTCTTGGGTTCCACTAGGCAGACCTTCCCAGAGGCCACAGACACAACAGGAAAGAGAAATCTCATTCATGGCCCTCTGAAGTGGTCACTGTCTTCAGAGAGGAGTGTCCTCCTGGCCACTGTGGAAGTCAGAAATGAGAGGCAGAATGGGAGTAGAACACCCACTGGGTAGCTCTCGTGTCTCACAAGGTCTGATGCTTCTTTACCCATCACTGCCATTTTCCTTCTGACCTTTTATGGTCTCGGCTCTGCCCGTTCAGACAAGCTCCCTTCCCAAGCTAACCTTCTTAGCTGCAAAGATGTAGTTTAAAGTCGCTTCTTCACATACCTTCGCTTGCCTCTGAGACGTAAAGATGCAGTTTAAAGTGACTTCTTCTTAAACCTTCCCTTGCCAGGGACAAAACTCCAAGTCTGTTTGCCTTTCATGACAGCACATGAGAGGTGACCTCATGCGCAGTAGGGTGACCTGACTGTAGACATGGGAGATTGGTGCCCCAGGAAAACAGCCCATCTTTTCTCATGGGTGCTGTCCTTCAGTGCCCTGAGCAAGTAGCTGTATGTGGGGCATTCTTCATCAATGATAATTTGATAGAACATTAATTAATTATGATAATGCTGAATAAAAGAAGGGAGCCAAGAATTAAAGAATGAATAAGGGAGAGACCTCAACAAGGGAGTTATTTATTCATATCCAGCTCCTGGTATTTGTCCCAATTCTTCCCTCCCACAGTGGAGGCCACAGCAGTATAAAATCCTTCTTTGACCCCAGGGCTTTCTAATTCTCTGTGTGAATTCGGTTCATGCTTAGCTACAGAACAGCATTGTTCCCTTGTTATTTGCTGATCAAAACTCTAAAAGCTCTCAAAATCGGTCAGACCTGGAAACAGGAGGCAATTGTGAGCAACATCAGTCAGGGGTACCAACCAGAGCCAAAGGGCCACAGCATCCATGGTGAGATGCCCTGTGCTTCCAAGAATCTGCTTATATACTCTTGCCATATGTTTATAACATGGATCTGTTCTAAATTGGGAAATCTGGGTAGAGGAAGGAAAACCAAGGTAGATCATGTTTGCAGTTGAAGGAGGAATGCCATGTCATCTATTTGTCCAAGTCCCTTGGTATGAGGAGTCTGCTCTCTGATGGTCAGATTCTGTCCTCATTTTCTGTGAATGTAGCACACTGCCTGCCTTATGATTCTTCTATCATTTTCTTGCCTTGTTAGTGATAGGGCACTGTTGTCTATTCTGTGTCTCCAATTCTCTGAACTCAATGTGTACCGTCCTATGTCCCTTCAGGGTATCTACAGCTGCATCCACGGAGTAGCGATAGAAGAGCGCCAATCCGTGATGAACTCCCCGACCGCTACCATGAACAACACACACTCCAACATCCTACGCTTGCTCCGCACAGCCAAGAATATGGCCAACCTGTCTGGAGTAAATGGCTCCCCTCAGAGCGCCCTGGACTTTATCCGGCGAGAGTCCTCCGTCTATGACATCTCCGAGCACCGCCGCAGCTTCACACATTCAGATTGCAAGTCTTACAACAACCCACCCTGTGAGGAAAACCTGTTCAGTGACTACATTAGTGAGGTAGAGCGGACATTTGGCAACCTACAGCTGAAGGACAGCAACGTGTACCAAGACCACTATCACCATCACCACCGGCCACACAGCATTGGTAGCACCAGCTCCATTGATGGGCTCTACGACTGTGACAACCCACCCTTTACCACCCAGCCCAGGTCAATCAGCAAGAAGCCCCTGGACATAGGCCTGCCGTCCTCCAAACACAGCCAGCTCAGTGACCTATATGGCAAGTTCTCCTTCAAGAGCGACCGCTACAGTGGCCATGATGACCTGATTCGATCGGATGTCTCAGACATTTCCACGCACACTGTCACCTACGGAAACATTGAGGGCAACGCAGCCAAGAGGAGGAAACAGCAGTATAAGGACAGTCTGAAGAAGCGGCCAGCTTCGGCCAAGTCTAGGAGGGAGTTTGACGAAATCGAGCTGGCCTACCGTCGCCGACCACCCCGCTCCCCCGACCACAAACGCTACTTCAGGGACAAAGAAGGACTCCGAGACTTCTACCTGGACCAGTTCCGAACAAAGGAGAACTCGCCTCACTGGGAGCATGTGGACCTGACCGACATTTACAAAGAACGCAGTGATGACTTCAAGCGAGATTCGGTCAGTGGAGGTGGGCCCTGTACCAACAGGTCTCACCTCAAACACGGCTCAGGCGATAAGCACGGCGTGGTAGGTGGGGTGCCAGCTCCTTGGGAGAAGAATCTGACCAATGTAGATTGGGAGGACCGGTCCGGGGGCAACTTCTGCCGCAGCTGTCCCTCCAAGCTGCACAATTACTCCTCCACGGTGGCAGGGCAGAACTCGGGCCGGCAGGCCTGCATCAGGTGTGAGGCCTGCAAGAAGGCTGGGAACCTGTATGACATCAGCGAGGACAACTCCCTGCAGGAACTGGACCAGCCAGCCGCCCCTGTGGCCGTGACATCCAACGCCTCCGCCACCAAGTACCCTCAAAGCCCGACTAATTCCAAGGCCCAGAAGAAGAATCGGAACAAACTACGCCGGCAGCACTCCTACGACACCTTCGTGGACCTGCAGAAGGAGGAGGCCGCCTTGGCCCCACGCAGCGTGAGTCTGAAAGACAAGGGCCGATTCCTCGATGGGAGCCCCTACGCCCACATGTTTGAGATGCCAGCTGGTGAGAGTTCCTTTGCCAACAACAAGTCCTCAGTGCCCACTGCCGGACACCACCACAACAACCCTGGCGGCGGCTACATGCTCAGCAAGTCGCTCTACCCTGACCGGGTCACGCAAAACCCTTTCATCCCCACTTTTGGGGATGACCAGTGCTTGCTTCACGGCAGCAAATCCTACTTCTTCAGGCAGCCCACGGTGGCAGGGGCATCGAAAACAAGGCCGGACTTCCGGGCCCTTGTCACCAATAAGCCAGTGGTGTCGGCCCTTCATGGGGCTGTGCCTGGTCGTTTCCAGAAGGACATTTGTATAGGGAACCAGTCCAACCCCTGTGTGCCTAACAACAAAAACCCCAGGGCTTTCAATGGCTCCAGCAATGGACATGTTTATGAGAAACTTTCTAGTATTGAGTCTGATGTCTGAGTGAGGGTAGAGAGAGAGAGAGAGAGAGGTTAAGGTGGGTACGGGAGGGCTAGGGCTGTGGGCCGCGTGGTGCGCATGTCCTGGAAAGAGTTGGGGGTGAACTTGGCTCCCATTTGCTTTTTCTTGTTCTTTTCGTTTCTCTGTGGGATCCCGGAGTTCTGGTTCCTACTGAAGGCAACCCTCGTGGCCAGCACCATTTCTCCTCCCTCGAGCAGTTCTCTTCTCCCTACTTCTGTCCAGCATCCCTGTTCCCTTGAGAGGACAGAACGGGCCTCAGTGTGTGGGAGGACGGAGAGGAGGCAGGTAGTGTTCGCTGCCTGCGTGCTTCTTCCTAGTGAAGAGGCGCTGTGAGGGAGTCTTTCCTGAAACTGCTCTTTGTTCAGGCGAGGAAGTGAAGGCGGCCCAAGGAGGGCCATTTGGCCTCCTGCTCGTCAGAGAGAAGAGGCTGTTTGCTGAATTCTTGCTGCGTGGCTGGCAGCTGCCCAGGGACCCTGTAAACAAGCAGAAGGCAGGAAGTTATTCTGTGCTTATATATAAGCCAAATGCAGAGTTTGCGTCAGTTCCATAAAACTCTTGGGTGGTGAACCTACGGGGAAGGCCATGGGCAGATGAGGGCTTCCTGAGAAAATAATTGGAGAGCTGACTGCCATCGTGTCCGGCCGCGCATTGGAGGCAGAGTAGGGAATGGTGTGTGCACATCTGTCCATGCACAATGTAGTCAAGGGCCTCTGAATACAGAGAAAGGGACCTCTTCCCATCCCTTCCTTCACCATGCCTAGTAATATGTATGCTTATTTTGGCTTATATATAAACCGGTGTCACAGGTTGGGCTATCCCTCCCTTTTCCCTTCTTGAGAAAGGATGGAGGTTCTTGACAAAGAAGATTCTGCACTGTAGGAAAAAAAATGACAAAAGAAAATGAAAGTAAGTAAGACAACCAACCCTACAAATTAGTTTGTCAGTGTTGCCTAGCGTTTCTATCAGCGCAGGCAGAGAACTGTCCAGAAGGGCTTAAGGGAAATCAAGGCAACCATGAATCTTTTATCCAAACTCAGAGTAAAAGGTTCTAGAAAAGTCTCTTAAGGCATTTAGCCCCTTGACTGGCCAAAGTTTCAGGAAAAACTCTCCACAGAAGGATTTGAAGAAGAGAATCATTTTCAGTAGGGTAGGTGAGACAGGGGGATGTGTTCAATGCTTTGATCCCTTCTTACTTAACCCAGAGCTGAAAGAGTAGGCGAATTCCCCCAGAACTGGTGATAAGTGACATCAGACAGAGGGAGGAGAGAGATGAGCTTGCCCTCCAGGCTAAAACTCTAGAAGCCAGAGAGAATGGAAGACATTTGGAATATGACTTGAACTAATGTGAACATTCTTGATAGAACCCTTCCTCTTCTGCAACTCCCAGTTCCCTCATAGACTGTACCACTCTACAGTGAACGTGTGTGAGTGTGTGTGTATGAGAGAGAGAGAGAGAGAGAGAGAGAGAGAGAGAGAGAGAGAGAGAGAGAGAGTGAGTGACTTCAGGGATGGGGTGCTGGTAGGTGTGATTCCCCTCACTTAAAGTTGGAGATTAAGAAGGGAAATTAATATTTGTGTCACCATCTCTCCTGAAACTTGGGGTAGGGGTGTTCTATAGGTCAGTTCCACTGTCCTGCCACCCCCTCACACAGGGTGGTATCCAAAGAACCCTGGGTCTGTTTGGAAGCTTGACCGCAGGATCGCCTTGTGGCACACAGGACACATAAACCAGAAAGGTGCTCACCCTCTGGAACGAAGCTGCCATGTCTCTTCACGTCACACCCTCCAGGGCTGCTTTCTGCCTTCCTGGCCGCCCTGCCTCACGACCTCCCCTCATCTCCCATCCTTGACTGCTGTCTCCCACCCTCCTCCTTGATTTTTTACCTCAGTACCTTTCATTTAAAAGCCAACTGAAGGCCTTGTTTTCTTTCTAAGATGAACGTGGGGGCAAGGGGCTGAACCTCTCAACAGTCTGGAGAGAGGAACGTGGAGTGCGTTACTTTAGGATCCAGGAAAGACTCTGAGAGAGGACAGAGGGTGTGAGGCATCTCCTGGAGGAAGGAGAAGGGTCATAGGAAAACTGCTTCACTCTGGCTCTGCCCAAGGGCCAGGGACTCATCCCCCACTCTTCCTCTTACCTCACCCCTTTAAAATTAAAAAAAGAAAAAAAAAACCAAACCAACTAACCTAGCGAACAGCAATCTAGAAAACAGGGGGCTCTGATGGTCTCCACGGGCCTCAGAAATCAAGATGGTGTTTATTTCATATGTAAATATTTTGTTTTCTAATTGATTTTGTATAGATAAGGTGTTCTCCTGTGAGTATTCAGGGTGTTGGCTGGAGGGAGGGGGGTGGGGACGGGAATGAGGGGGGAATTATTTCCTTCCGGGTTTTCATTTTCGGTTGGGAGGAATTGTTTGTCATGGCCTTTGCTTCAGAGTGTCTGGGAAATGTTCATGAGAACAGAAGCCACAGTGGTGAACAAGCCAGGGGAAAGTCATTTATGTTCATGCCCCGCCTCCAAAACCTGTCTTCCTGCTGGTTTGTGAGAAATGATCGTGCACTTTGGCCTGAGTTTTGCAGTGTCCAATTTAGCACTGAGCAAAACTTGCTCTGACCCTTGTCTTCTAGGGAGACCATAGGAAGCCATCACTCTGACAAAGACAACCTGGGGGCACCAAATTTTTCCTTGTCAGCACCTAGGCTTGCAAAGGTTCCCCAAAGGGCTTGAAAAAGAATTGAGGTCCAGTTACCTCACATTCTTGACATGGCTGAGAGGTTTCTTGAAATAGGTTCTGAGAACTCTCACAGCAGCCTTCTCTGATGCTTAACTGTCATCCTACCATTCCGATATGTCATGCCATAGTACCTGACCATCCCATCCCCCATCTGTGCGCACCTATAGAAATGACCACTTCAGGTACACCCAAGAAATGTCCACTAGTTCTACTTCAACATGTGGTTTTAGGTTGTACAGGAATAGCAATGGATGCAGGGGTCTTACGGATTAACATGCTTTTCTAGAAAGGGCCAACAGATCCCCTCAAAACTCATTAGCCTGGCATGGTAGCTAAAGTTAGTTTCAGAGGTAGAAAAGTGGCTCAAGACAGTCCAATGGTGGCTTTACAGTTGCCTTGATCTTGTTACTGCCATGGGAGATGCTATTTTGTTCAAGTTAGGTGTCCCAAATCTGATTTGAGATTAACCAAACAAATAAAATCCCTTTCACTAGATTGTTGGCTTGTGAAAGACAGCAGCTTCAGCTCCCCCCCCCTCTCTCTCTCTCTTTCCCTCCCTCCCTCCCTCTCTCTCTCTTTCCCTCCCTCCCTCTCTCTCTCTCTCTCTTTCCCTCCCTCCCTCCCTCTCTCTCTCTTCCACTCTCCATCTCTCTTTCCCTCCCTCCCTCCACCACTCTCTCTCACGATTCACCCAGCATACTTCACTTTTCCCCATATTCCCTATCCTTCCACCATTAGAGGCTGTCAGAGAGATAATTTAACTATCCTAAACCCCTTATTCGGTCTCAATTGGTCACCTTTCTCCAACTGGATTTTTGAATTTGGACCAAAGCAAGATATTCATGACCTGCTCTAAAAAGAATGAGGAAATGAACTCTGTCAAGTTTTATATGTGAAATTCCATAATAGCAAGTCAGTTGAGTACATAAGGAAGAATTCAGCAGCTGTTCCCCTCTCCATCACTGGTGGATATGGACCAAGAACCAATCCATCCAAAACTGTGAGGTTCTGCAAAGCCCTGAGGAGCATCTTGTGTTCCGTGGTGTCCTTCAGAATCCATGATTTCTCTCACAAGTGCTCTCTACCATTGTGAAAGTTGGTTGATGGATGTGGTCCCACATCACTCCTTTTAGTGGCGATGCTGACACTTCAGTGTGTCCAGTGACCTCAACAATCTGATTCTTGAATTTGCCTGAGTGAAGATGTGCACACCCTTTCAGAGTGCTGCATGTACAGTGGACCTTGTTATTTTCAAGTTGTCACTGTGTATCCTCAGCCAGAACTTGGGAAACATCCTTCATGTTATTCCCCGGTACTGGCCACAACCATTTTGTGATTGGGGGAAAATATCCCAGATGATCCCATTAAATGTTGGTGGTGTCAGTAGTGCCCAAACGCATGTGTAACATAGGAGTCTTCTATACAGTGACGTGAATATCACTTGCCCAGTCTTCCACGGACATCAGGAATTGCCCCAGGGAGAATTCTCTGCAGAGTGCTGGTCACCTGCACCTCTCATTTAAGAGCTAGGGTTTCTTTTTTATTTTTCTTTTTTTTTAATTGGTTCAATATTTGGGGGAAGATTAACTTGAACGTTTGGGCTAAAGCCTTCAGAAAAGCTATTCCTGAACTCACTTTATTATTTTTTTAATCACCATCTCTGAAAAGGCCCTGTCCTTGCTTGGCACCCTGAGTGTGTCTGCTTTGGTGTGCTCAGAATGATTCAGATGTGTGCATAAATGATGTAATGGCAGTTTACTGGTGAATGTGTTCGGTGTTTCTGGGCATTGTGGCCATACTATATGTTCCCAAAGCCATATAAAAAGTGTGTGATCTGGAGACTGCTAAAACACTACGGTATTGTTGCCTTTGCTTTCTTCACCTTGGTGTCAGAGAGTGTTCTTGCTGTCTGAGGAATTCTTTAGGGGTAAGAAGTACCCTGAGGAGGTCATTCATACAGGTGTGGCTCTGGCCTTATGGATGGCAAATGACCCATGGCTCACTTTCAAGATCCTGAAAGAGCCTGCCAACTGTTGGCTTCCCAGGCAGACTTACTACATTTGGGCTGAGCTGTCCATCTGCTATTGCAATGAAAGCATTCCCAGGAAGAGTGACACACTAAAGCCATATTAGGGATTTGTACATTTAAATACCTAATCTACATTAGGACTTTCATTCCTTTTCCTGGGAATAAGTTACAATAAACCAGCAGGAGAAAGCAACAAGAGCATCATGAGCAAGAGAGCAGGGAGAAAGGAAAAAGGGTCCAGAAAACTAGTCATTTAAGCCATGCTTCATCTCTACCTATTAGTTAAGGCTCATGGGGACCCTGGACTAGGAGGTCTACCTGGGATTTATTTTCAACAGTCACGTACATGGTTTCTAGATAGCTAAATTCTACACCACATAGGGCAGGTAAGAATTGTGACCTGGGAGACAGAAGACAGGTGCCTTTCCTCAAATGCAAGGTGCTGAGTAGAGAGCTGCAGAGGAAGATGTCCATTCGTATTCAGTATAGAATCTGTTCGTGTGTTATCAAAATCACGCATTATCTTTCTCTGTTCTAGATCAAATAATCTGCCGGTTAACTGATTGGCCTGCATTCTAAACACCCTAGTTTCCTTCCTCATATTCTCTGTGAAGGAGCCAGTTGACCCTCAGGTACTGTTTAACCTGTGAGCCTATTATATGCTTGGGTCAATGATAGAATACTCATTTGTCATTCTGAGAACTTCCAATATCGATCTAGGTCTAGGATTCCATCTAGTTTGGGGAAGCAGCCATATATAAGGTCACAGGCTGAAGGAACACATCCTGCCTTCATCCCGCCGCCACCACACTTGCCCAGTCACACAAGGTCCCTGTGAATTCCGTGGCTTGAAACATAAGCTATCTGCTCCCACAACAAAGCCGCTGTCAAACCCTTGAGTGGAGTCAGTGTTCTTCCCAAGCCTTGGAGAGCACTTTGGGTGCTCTAGGTAGCAGCACAGAATCAGGGAGAAAGAGCTTTGCTAAGAGAGTATTGGTTGGGTTATCCTAGCAATGCCAGGAATGGGTGGACAATGTTGGAATCTGGTGCGTTTCTCTGCCACGTTGTCCTTGTTCAGTGATGTCAGAGATAATCACTGTGAGCTGCTAGTGATGGTCCATGTCTTGCATCTGCTGGTGTGACTGGAGGTGGCAGCTCTAATGGGAACCGAGAGCTCCTCACAGCCTTGGGGTGCTGGTGTATAGAATCTCTTTTGGCAAAAGTGAAAACGACACTTGGTGCAAGGATCAAGTTGTAAAGAAGCACAGGTCTAAGCCTATCACAAACTATTATTTTAAAGCTATGAATTCCAGCCCAAACTCCATTTATAGCTTAAGGTTGTGATTTAAGGGGTGGTCCAGAAAAAAAAACCTCTACATAAATACATTAGTTCAACTAAGCCACCGTGTGTTGAGCATTTACTATGTCCTTGAGCTACTGCTGAGACATATGTAAAATATTTTTAAATGGAGTGTGTTATACCCATGTAGGATATGCAAATACATAAAATATTTACATTTATTATGTTTATATAAATAGGTGTGAATAAATTTCTGTGATTCCACATGCAGGTTTAATATTTTCTGGTTTCAGGGTGTGAGTCACAGACACCCACTGTTACTGAAGAATACCCACAGACATCCAACTCTCCACATCACAGCCAAGCCTTGGCCACTTCTGGAATTACCACACATTCTAAGCTACTGCTCAGAGATCCCCTCTCAGGTCACAGGCTTGCATTCTCTTCACTCATCTTTGCTCGCTTCTCAACTGAGTGCTCTTCATCCCTGCACACCAAACTCCCCTTTGAGGTCTTCCAGGCACACTCCAGACAGGAGGACTTCTCCCCACTACACCTGTGATCCCGTCCCCACCCCTCACTGCATTCCTCTCAAAACGAAACCTGGCAACCATCTGTAGGAACAAATCTCTCCATTCAATTAGACCCTTCAGTCCATGTCTATCTCTGTCTGTCTTTGCCCTCCAGGCCTTCTCAGAAGGATAGTATTTCTTCACATTCACACCCAATACTCACAGCTCCGCAATGAGTCTAATCTTCTAACTCACCTACAAACTCCCAACAGCAGTATTTCAATGAGCGTCTAGTTACAAACCCAAGCGCATTTTTGTTTCCCTGCTGCTATTCCCCCTTGGATAGACCCCTGAGCTGATCTTTGGGAGGTGGTACATCGTGATTTGCTTCTTAGGTCTCGGGTTCCCTCCGACCTCACTGGCTTCCACTTTTGCTCAGGCTTCACTTGGTCTGCATTCCACGTTTGATTCCCCATGCTGACTCCTCATGATTTTTCTGGCTTCTGCAACATTTACGGCTCTGAGTGAAGATGAATTTCAAATCTTCACCCTTAGACCCTCATTTTTCTCTTCAGATTAATGCACATATTTCTGATCTCCTCAGACTGACCCAACTACCCAAGCCTACCCCTGAAAATCAACATAATTAGCGGGCTCTCTTCCTGCTAGCATTTCCATTGCTCTCCTATCACCACATGAAAGTTTTGCCAGGAACATTTGCCTCCTCCATGTCTCTGATTTTGCTCTTATAATCACTTGGAAAACCTATTGACTCCCACTCCAAAGCTTTCTGCCTACTTTTTCATTCAGGCTCATCTCTCCCATTGATTATTTCCGGGTTGTATATCACTGTTCCAAGAATTCATATTTCAGTCTACTCTCATCAGCTTGTGTTTCCTAGCAAGAGTTAGTTCATGCTGTCCCTAACCCCAGAAGACAAGTCTTTAATGAGATCCCCTTGCCATGGTTTTCCAGCAGGCAGAATCTTAGTTTGTGCTCTTTGTCACAGGACAGTTAAATTATATACTTGTCCCTTAACCAGCTAGATTTGCTTGTATCTTAAACTTTTCTCTTTTCTCAAAATGTCCTGCCCCCAACTCTTACCTTCCAACTTTCTTGAATAATCTACTCCCTATATACAAGCTTTCAAAGACAATAATATAACTACAGCATCTGTTTCCCTTCACAATCTGTGCAGGAAATATTAAGCACTTTATAAATGTCCAAAACACTTTAACTTTATCTCCTGTATGGCAAACATCAGAGACCATTATATGAGTGTGCATGTTGTATTCCATATTAAATTCTAAACAGGCCATATATTTACTAATATTTATTTCCTACATCACCTAACAGGGTGTATTGTACTTTAAGGGCACTAGTGAATATTTGATATTATAAATAAAAATAGAAAAGGAGTTCTCTTATTTTACCTCTATCCCCTCTACCAACCCCATGTTTCTCTTTTTCTCCAGACACAGCCTCAATAATGCACCAACAGTGCATGTGTGCATTTCCATGTTGATACTTCTGGTGTGGGTTTGTACTCTTCCAAGTCATGCTTCATTCTCTGAAGTCCTTCTTTGACAACTTTATGGTCACTACTGTGTCCCTGCAGTGATGAATGTACACATAGTAAATGGCTGAAGGACAGACCATGAAGGGTGTTGATTAAATGTAAGGGATCAGGGTTATCCAGATGTTGTGAGCAGAAATGATATCTAGACACACCACTGTCCTGAATGAGTCTAGCATGACCTCGGCTTGGATTAACAGGTCTTTATTCCCAGAGTTAGGTTGGGTTATTTAGATACTTTCAGTAACAGAAGGGTCTTGTTGCAATGCAAGCTTACTAATCACACAGCCTTGTGAATCTCAAGAAGTGTTCCAACAGGACCAGTGGGTTTCACTGAATGGTAAAAGTTCCCCCTTTGTAACTGTGCAGGCCAGATGTGGGGTCAGGGGCTCTATGTTCTGCTTATGGCCTTGCCTTAGTGATGACTCTTTTCTCACCCTTTCTGATGCGTTGTGACATTGAATTAAACACATCACCTCTGATGTGTATCTCAAGTGTAAACACATCAAAATTTCAATGACTTGGTTCAGAGAGAACTTTTGTGTCTCAATTCCTCTGTCCTCTGTGATTGAACGCATTGCCCTAGAGAGGAGAGTATTGCTTCTGGCCTAGAAGAGTATTGCTTCTGGCCTTATGACCCTCTTGTCCTCTATTCCTTAAACAGCCTTCACTTGTTCTCTTGGTTCCTTAGCTCTAGTTAACAAATCTCACCCGTTTGTTCTGGTTAATGACTCTCCCTGTCTCTGGAGATACAGGCAGTGATAAGTCTGCTTTTCAAAAAAGCTGTCAGAGTTCATTATTTATCAAGACAGGAAGGGGAAGAGAGATTATTATTGGCAGTAGATATCTAGTAAAAATTAAAATATTAAGTCTAAAGGGACAGCTTTTTTTAGTTTTGATAGTTGTAGATGGTATTGATTCTAGCAATGGGGACAATCAACACTTTAGAGCAAAGTACATCTCATGATATTATGAGACACTTGTCTTAAGCACTGAAACAGAGTGGTACTAGCTAGTGGATGTGTGGAGAGGCAGCTGCTCCCTCAAAGAAGGTATCCATGAACTTCTGTTGGACTAATGACTGAACCAACATCACAGGCAATTTCACATGGATTTTTTGTTCTGTATCTTATTCCATTATATTATTTTTAATCATTCCAGTACCTGTACAGGATGGCGAAGGCAAAGAATAAGAGGCCCAAAACTCACCCTAACAATGGAGCATGATTTCTGGGTGTCTTCTAGATGAGTAGAGCAATGTCCTTTTTGTTTACCTCTTGTTTGTAACCTGAGAGGCAGAAGCAAGGCAGATTAAAAACGAGGGAAATTACACAGCATTCTCCGAGGTCCCTTTTTTTTTTTTTTTTTTTTTTTTTTTTTTGGTTTTTACGAGACAGGGTTTCTCTGTATTGTTTTGGAGGCTGTCGGTCCAGCCTAGCCTCGAACTTACAGACCCACCTGCCTCTGCCTCCCGAGTGTCCAAGGTCCCTTTTCAAAGCGCTTGGGAACATTAAACTATTTGATCACATGCTAGAAATGCCAGGGAAGGTTCCAGAAAGAACTCTGACCCTGAGCTAGGGGAGAGGGACCCAGGGCCATCTGTGAGGTTCTAAAAACTTACAGGAATTCTGGTCATGGCTCATCCCTGAGTTGGCATCCTAGTCCTTTGGATGCCACCCAGAGAACTGTTGATCACTCCCTGGGCACAGAGGGCACATCTTGTCCTACCAGCCTGGCTACAGAATGCTAACCTTTGTGAACCTGTCTACCCTCTGCAGGAGGAGGCTCACAGGGCTGGCATCTGACTGAACTGGAACTGCAGGAAATGTGGTCACAGAGATGTGACGGTGTGTAGTGGCCTTCCTCCTCCAGACAATGATAGCGCTTGTTCCCAAAAGGGATTCTTTTTGTCTTTAAAAACAAAACAAACGAACAAATGCTATGTCTTCCGGAAACCTCACACTAGTCTATGTAGTTGCCATTGCCGCATTTTAATTGTATTTATTTAATTAATTGTTATGAACAACCATATTTTTTTAAATTAGGGCTACTTTGATGTTCCCTTTGGATGTGCTGCTATAAGAAGGGCTGGCAAGCAAGAGACTATGCCACATTGTTGTCTCGGTCTCATGGTAATTTCAGTCTTACAAATAGGTTTCATGTTCTTCTCACAGTAGCATGCAATTCAATGATCCCTTTACCACGAGTATCCTCATGCATGTGTGTCTACCCACCACCTCTCAGACACACACATGCATATGCACATGCAAACACACACACATAGCACACACCATGTTGGGATGAGAAGTTGAGAGACATACAGAACATTAATGGGTACATGATATTTAAGTTTTCTAAACAGAAGCCTGACTAGTATTGTTCTATTAACACCCCACCATGTACATTGATGACCAAGATGTAAATAACTGGGCATCTTGAACCAGAGGGAAAAAACGTCATTTTGTCACAGTCCTTGAAAATCTTAGGCATTTTTAAATGACCAGGTCAATGAGTTCAGCTATGTCTTTGTAATAGGCAAGAGAACTGGATCACTAAGCCAGGTGAAGAGCTAACCCTTCAGCATTCTTAGTCAATGCCACAAAGAAGGTCCAGAGCATTTGCAGCTTCTAGGATGATGCCACTTGCGGTTTTGGAGAAGGATGTTGTTTGTGAAGTCACGTGCATCTTCACCATATTTGGTTTCTGGAATGTTCTAAGTAGATACAGGATAATTTAGTGTCACTGTTTTCCCAGATGTTTTCCTTGAAGGTACATGTGATGAGTTTAGTTTAGTTGTCCAGATGAACACACTGAAGCACAGATGCATGGGGGAAGTCAAAGCTTCTGTTGTAAGCTGTCTGCACTTTGTACCCCAGGCTAGCTCAGTCATGGTATGGGAACTACTCTTCTACCCCAAGAAAATCTTGAAATCCAGGCAGTTGGTTTAACCAAATCATTTGCACAAAATTTGTCTTCCCAGATCCCCACCCTGCCCATCTCCCATAATGTGTCAGTCTACAGAAACCAATCAAATGGTGGGACAAAGCAAGAATCTGCAGAACAGAGATAAAACAGTTTTTGTAATGAAGGAAATCTGAAGAACAAATTAAGAGGTTTGAATTTTGTGAGTTAAGACATGGGGGATATTCAAACTTTATATAGTGTGTGAACAGCCCAAATCTCCCAGACTAGTATCCTAGGAAGGGGCCCTTTTAAGAGTGTGTTGAGGTGATCATGGAATATTGAAGGTGGCAGTAGTTTGGGTCAGCCCACAGAGAAGGGAACTTCAAGATAGAATCCTTTATATTCTTTTCCCAGGTGTTTGTATCTAATTTAGCCTGGTCCTAACATTAAGGCATGATTCCATTCTAGAATCATGTAGAAGTATAGTGCAACTCACATACACAATGAACTTCTGACAAAAGACCCTGTGTCCCCCAAGACCCTAATAAATAATGACTATCTGCCTAAATCCTGGAGAAAGGGGAACAGTGACATCTGCAGAGAATGGTTATAAGATTTTGATTTTTGCTCCCAGGATTATAATGGCAAATTGTTCAGCAGCCACAGCTGATGAACTCCCACAGCCACCTTCTCTTGCAACCTGCCTGCTGACTGATGAATGGAACCAAGCTCAGGAAATAAAGCCCACCTTCCCAGAGGATAGCATCTCTAATTTACATCTCAAGAAAATTTCTCCTTATAAAGAACAGTCTGCTTATACCAAGAACAGAGAAGTGCTCAACCTTAATGTAGGCTTGAACCAACTTAATCAACCTATCATAGTAAGGAATCTATAGTGTCACTTTTACAGTGGAGGTTTCCCAAGAACATGGTTCAAAAGTCTGGTATGGAGAGAGGAGGAAATTCCTCATTCTCATGCATGGGGGGAGGAATTGAGACCAGGGAATGAATGCTTGCTCCCCAAACTGAAAGTTTAAAATCAAGTTTGTGACAAATAGAATTTCTCTCCCACCCTTTTACCTCCTGATACCTGGCGTAAGATCATGATGGTATGCATAGAAAGCTGAGAAAAAGGGCACTCTATTCTACCTTGATGACACAATGACCTCATCTTTCTTACGAGTTTCATTACCTATATCGTGATGCCCCCCTTCCTAACATAACAGGGCCAAGATCTGGTGGGTGTTGAAGCATTTTATTCCCCTGAGATGGCCATCCCTTCTCTGGTGCTATACTCATGTTCACTGTGGAGCAGGGTGGAAATAATATTCATAGGACCCTAAGGGCATGGATGGAGAATTACTTAATTGAAACCACAAAGCTCTTGTGCTTAATATCAAATATTAAAGTGGAAATGAAAAAAGCAACCCACAAGAACAGCTGCCCACAGTACAGATCAGGGAGGCATTGTGGGAAAGGTTTTAGAAAGCAAGTCCCTCTCTGTCCAAGGCCAAAGCAGTCAGACTGAAAGTCTATACAGAATCAGGGTAGCTTCATATTTTGAGGGTATTGTAGCTGGCATGGATATTTTCTGTGCAAAGACAGAATTAGGTAAAAGTCAATTTTGGAGTCTAGCACTCTCTTCTCAGAAGCAGTGTCCACATGAACCTAAACCCCTTGCTACTCACCTTAAGGGCAGAATGTAATTCCTCTCATATTATAGGTTGATCTCTTCATAAGCCAGGCTTGCCCACTGGGCATTGAGCTCTGGGGTAACGCCTAACCTTTCCTTGGCCTCTTGGCCTCTGTCACTTCTGTTAAGGAATAATCCTTAAAACCTGTTAAGGCCTGTTGGATGAAGCCAGTTTACCTGGGTGGATGAGGGAAATGGGCAATGAGTTTCAATACCAAGAAGAGAAGCCTCCTGGGAAATGCACAAGAGCACTAGCTTCTAATCAGAAAGTCAGAGTGCTGGTGTAGATGTGCAGCATCTTTCTTTCAATGAGAAAAGACAGGGCATTACTGTTCTCCCCACCCTCTGTTCGCTCTCTGGAATGCTAAATCTGCTGCTCTTCCCAGCAAGATAAATCAGACCAAGAACAATACACTCCAACCTTCTCAGACAGCTGTGACTGTCTCCTGGGTGTCTTTGTTTCTTTTCTCACATTATCTGCCACTTGATGAAGAAATCTGCATGGCCATCACCAATCAAACATGCCAGCAAAGGACAATACAGAAACTCACTAAGAATGAGCACTATCGGCATATTCCATTTAACCCACATGGTCTTTGGGGAATCTTATTCTCTCTGTATTCCATCTCTCCTCTGAGACCTTTCCTCTCCTAGAAGTCATTATTACAGCAGGAGTCTCACTGCTTTACAATTGACAAAAGGAATGACAGCTGTGCTAGGAAATGGACCCAAAATTCTTATTTTTATAGCTATTGAAAAGTGGGTTTTATATTGACAGTAACTTTTCCAGTTCTTTCCATAGAAATCCTTTTTGACCTCTCTGACTCTTACCTTATCTCCGGATTCCACTTCCTGATTTGGGTTTCCCTCTCTACCTTATTTTCCTGCTATAAAAGTTTAAATAACTGAACTCTTATTTAAACAGGTTGCTCTGAAAAAGATCTGAGAATAATTTCTCATTGGTTTTCTTGTTCTTTAATTTTGGGGGGAAGGAGTTGGAAAAAATAGTAAGCAAGAAAGCAAACATAGCCTTGTCCTGAGAGGCTCCAACTCAAGGTCAAGTGCGAGGAGAGTGGGTGTCCCCAGTGAGAGTGAGGAGAGTGGGTGTCCTCAGTGAGAGCCAGGATCTGCTAACAGAGAGGGATACATCCAGAATATTAAGCATCCACTGAGCAGGTACACATGGGCTTTGGTCAAGACTATTTCTGTGTGCCCAGAGGCATTAATCTCTCGCCCTAGCTCTCCTTGCCACTTCCCTCTGTCATTTCAAGGTGCAGGATCTGTGTGCGGAGAGCGTTTGGGTTTGAACACGTTGATGGTGCCGCATCTCCCCAGCTCTCCTTTGCCCTAGATACAGAGAAAGCCAGTGCCTCTGTGTTTCTCAGCCAACGCGTTGCTGCATGTCAGTTATGAATTGTTCATGACACCTGCTATTAAAATGAGAGGAAACCAGAGTGGGAAACAAATTCAGCGGCAAGCAGACCAGAGCATGGCTGTGAAATCACCTTCTTCACCAAGCTGAGCCAACTTCCAGAAGCCAAAGAAAAGGGTAAAGGGGGCTGAGGGTTTAGAGGACAGGAGAGGGTTATATTCATGTTTTCACAATGCGCATGATGTTCAAGGTGCTCTGATAATCCCCACTAAAACTGCTGTCCATCACCGGCCATGAGCACTAGTGGAGGGTGAAGCCTGCTGCCCCTGACTGCTCAGAAACGAGGGGATTCACTTTAGAACGGGCTTTCCTGCAAGGAGGCTCTTCAAGACCTCATCTCCAGACCTCAGCGCAGTTTCTCACTGGACATCTCCATTCTCTAGTCTAGAATATTCTGAGCGGAAGAGTCTCATGCTCATTGTGATGGTAGTTACTCAAGTTGGGAAGCCAAGGGGCACCGAGGAGAGGAGAGTATATCCAAAGAATGGAGTTAGCTTAAACCTTTTTATTTCCCCATCTTCTTCAACTTTAGCATGGTTTGGCATCACAATGTTAGGTCACCTTTGAGAGAGAACATCTTTTAAATAAAATTATATCTTCCCATCCCAGTGAAAACACCAAGTTTTTCTAATCTGATTACTGTTTACTCCATGAAGGAAACTGGTAGATTCAATTACAAACAGGCATTTTGCAGATTGCTTTAATCCTGATTCTTACACGTATTAGCATGGAATTTACTGACTCAGACATGATCCTTTAAGCTGTAAAACCTCATTAAAGGGAAATAGATCATGTGTTTGGAGTCAACTTGGTTAAAAGCATGAAGTAATGCTCCCAAAAATCAGTCTGTTTACTATAGTATAAGGCATTTGGGAATTAGATGACACAGGAGGGAAGGGGAATGACAGAGATAGAGACTCGGGATCATTCTTTGATTATTAAAAATAGTAACCCAATTCTCAAGTCCAAAATGAGCTCTATATTTGTCATTTCAATGCTTGCTTAAATTACAGATATCCAGGGTTTAAAGTTTATTTATTTTCTTGGAAGAGGGGTTTTGGTGATTGTTTCTGTTTTACTTTACTTTTAATTGGAAATTGTATTTGGAAAACAATTGTCAGCAATTCTTGGGCATGTTTATCCTTGCAAGATTGTGTATTGAATGGAAACACTGTGCCAGGGCAGTGTAGGTGCTGGAGTGAACACAACAGAGGCAGTGCCTCCTGAGGTTCCTGTGTGACTGAGAGGAAATTTTCCATATGTTATGGTAACTTTAAGGTGCTCAGCAAACATCCAGGTGGAGAGCAGATTAGGCATCTGCGTATGAAAGAGAGCAGTTGAGGGCCCAGGGAGCGATTTTTTTTAGTAGCCCATTTTGTGATGACCAGAATGATCCAGGAGAGACAGGAAGTCGACGTTGCTTAGAGAGAGAAGATGGTGACAGGAGTAATGTCGATGATGGATGTAAGTGGATGGGACCAGTGCACAAATAGAAGGCTAGGGGTTGGAGCTACTGGTGTTTTATAGCAGAGAGACTGGCATTGGGCACAAACGCAAGCAGGTAGACAGACTTTGGAATATGTCTGTTTTGATTGATGATGATTCAGTGAAATACAAAGGGAGTTCATCAGCTAAGGGAGGTAATTCAAGACTGTTTCAATGACCGAGCCAGGCAGAGGAGAACAGCTAGTATTCTCTGATGTACTTCATGCTAGATTTGATCGCTGTACGTGGTTCTTTCTATGGATGAGCACTGAAATGATCTGATAATGACAATGATGAGCATTTGAGCCACCTTTAGGACCTGTGCTATGACAAATGTGTGACTGGAACACATGCTACTCAGTAGGGCTGCTGGGATCTCAAGGAAGACAAGAAGGGGACAGAAATTGCCAGGGTATGTGACAGTAGAAAACCATGGAGTCACAGGAAGGAATGAGGGTTGAGGCGAGATGGAAGATGAACTACAGTAAAGGACTTGTTCATCTGTGGTTGACGGTAAGAGTGGGCTCCTCACCATGGCTCTCCTGAGCCGGGTTTACGGATAGTTGAAGTTGGTGCTGGTAGTTGTTATCAGATCAAACTGACAAGGCTCCATGTACTGGATGAGGCCTTGCCAGAAACGCATGTCACCCTGGGGGTTCATCAGTACCTACCCACTCCACCCCCACCTTTTAATTTCCACTGCCAAAGTCTGCTTTTGCTTATTTGTTGGCTTGGAGACAAAGTTCAATCCTCCTGACTCAGCCTCCTGAGTGCTGAGATTGCAAGCGTCCACATCCAGTCCTGGTTTGGCTCTGTGTGTTCTCATCGATGTCATTAGGTGTGATGAGCCTGGATGGAAACTGCATTGCAACTCTGTGCCTCCAGAGCTACCACATTTCACCACAAATCTTGCCCTTTCTGCTTTAAAAGCTTCCAATTCAGTTGCTCTTCTTGGGGAAATTCTTTGTTCTTATTTCTCTTACTCTTTGTTCATCTTTTAAAAGAAATCTAGAAGAACAGCAAACAGCTTTGCTTCTGCCCAATTCTAGTAAGTGACTGTTTCCTCTGGCTGATCATTTTTATTTAGTATTTTCTTTTGTGACAGAGAACAATGGGCCAGGACCATTAGGAAATGATTGAGCATCTTTAAAAGCTTTGGAGGGAGGAGCATTTTGGACGATTAAGATGGGGTTAGGGAAAAAAGGTTTTAGTGGGGCTGCATGGGGAAGAGAGGGGGAGGAGTATACTTTGAAGATAACAGTGGAAAAAAATTAAAAATTTGATCAAAGGAGGTGGCAGGGCGTAGGTGTGGGGGACCCACTGTGTAGCATCTAGAGATTTAGCAAGCATAAACCACATCCTGCCTTCTCCACAACATTCCTACATATCTGACATCAATAACAGACTGGTCTTATTTTATTTTAAAGGCCTTTAGGAAATCACAATTTGAAGAGGCAGTAGGCATGTCTACTGATCTAGTTCTCCTGAGCCAACAGAATCTTGAGCAGGGGCAGGTGAAATCCTAAGTGCCGTGGCTAGTTCGGCGTCACTGTTCGCCAGTGAACACACGCCCTTCAGCTCAGCCTTATCCTTCCTGCTGTTCACCCAGGCTCATCTAATGCCTGTCTTCAGTTCTGTGTTGGAAGAGTATTACAGCCAACTCAAGGGCTTATTCCATGCTTCACGCACCAATGCTGGCTAGAGCTCCTTTAGCAGAGAAGAGGGAAGCGAAAGCTACAGGGGCTGTGTGTCCTGCCTGCTATACTTCCTGCCCAGCAGGAATCCAGCCTTTCAAAGGGCGACTGAATACAGCATGGCTTCCATGTGCCAAGATCTCCCCCTCTTCTGCTTTTCACACCAACATAACTGGGTATGACCATGTAAGAATCTGTGGGAAGTGGAGAGAGGGGTTAAAGAAAGGCGAAGGGACCCTACGTGGGAGCTTTGACACAATGACCACCCCCAGCCTTCATACTTTAAAGTAGCCATGACGCCTGTAGAAACGTGTCCAGCGAGCTAGCTGGAATGTTAGCACAGGATCAGAGAAGGCACGGGAAAGGGCAATGACCTTTTGCCTGTAGGGAAAAAATCTCTTTTCTTTCAGTGCTCTAACAGTGTCATAAGTACACTTAGCCACAATGACAGAAGCATGTCTGTGTGTGCCTGTGGGTGTGCGTGTGAGTTTGAGCGGGAGTATGAAGGGGTGAAACACTGTACACACCTGCAGTGTCTTGGGCTGCAGTCGCAGAACCACACCCCTCCCAGAGTCATTCTGGCTAGGGGTAATTGTCATAGCTTCCCCGGTGTGGTGTCTGTCCCCCTGCACAGGGAAAGCTCTTGGGCTAGCCTGGACTCTGTGAGGCCAGACCCCACATTCCTCCCCTAGGCCAGCTCTCCTTCCTCTTGACTCTCAGATCCCCAGCCCATTCACTTCCAAGTTCTTTTAGATTGTTTTGTTTTGTTTTTTGTTTTCTGTAAATATCGATTTCTTATTTTGGACATGCAGGGATCAATTGAGATTCTGGAGTGGGGGGAGGGGCAGCGACTGGGTCTTTTTTTTTTTTTTTTTTCTTTCTCTCTTGGATTTTGGTGTTTGAACTTGAAAAAAAATACAAGTATATATATAAGCAAATGACTTACCTTTAACAAACAAAATAAGTTGATTTCATTCTTTTGTTTTCTCTTGTTTCTCATTGGGGTAGGGTGGGGGTGGGGGGTCTTTCGGGTGGAGGGCTTTTTTGTGAGCTGTATAGATTTCCAGTTTGGACTTGTTCAAATGATGCAGGAACAAAAATTAATATGACTTAAAAAAAAGACAACATAAAAACAAGAAACCCCTTTGTGATGTATAAAAGCTGTACATAGTCAAAGATCCTTTCTCTTTTCTAATGGCAAATTATTTCTGTCACTTTATATTCAAAAATAAAGAAACCTACCACAAATTATCAGGGTAAAAAAATCACAATCTGTGTTTTTTCTTGGACTTGGTGTTTTCTTTACAGTGGTTTACAAAACTTTATTAAAGATCTGTCTTGAGGGAGAAAAGATGCCTTTCCTGGGAGTTTCTGGCTATCAGCATTCCTCTGCACTGTGAATCTGATGCCCACTAATGCTACCAGTTAGAGGAGTTTTACATAATCATGGTCCAAAAGCAATCTTTTAGCTTCCTAACGGTTCTTTAGTTCATCACTGTCAACCACATTTTGTTTTCTTCGCAGTATGAGGACAAGAGCTTCAAATGTATTCAAAAGTAGACAGGAATGGCACAATGAACCTGCAGGTATCAACATGCAGCTCCTATAATCATCGTGCTATGCTAATGTATTTACTGGGTTATTAATCATACTATTCCAAGGCCTGTGAGACAGCTCAGCAAGTAAAGGTGCTTTCTGCTAAGGTTGAATACCTGAGTTCATCACAGGAACCCACATGGTAGAAGGAGAAAAGGGACTCCTACAAGTTGTTTTCTCATGTCTGCACAAATACTGTGACAACCCAGGGCATTCTTGTGTGCACAGGCGCACAATCACACACACACACACACACACACACAAAACAAATAAATAAAAATGTAATAGAGTCCATTAAAACAATCACACCCCTACTCAGGTCTTCCTCCAACATCCTAAAACAAGTTCCATGATTTGATTATTTTATCTGCACTTCAATGGGATACCCCTAAACAGGAAGCATTTTTAGTGTTCACAGTGTCATTGTGACATAGAAGTGCCCCCAATAATTCCTTCACAGCACATATCTACTACTCAGACAATTTAGTGTATAAATATAATGTCACTTCCCAATGGTCTTTTTTTAAAACATCATAAGTCAAACATAATCTTCAGATTCTGCAGCTCTTTCTCAAGTTTATCTTGAATCTTTAGATTTACCTCTTGACTCTGTTTTTCTTCTTGGAATGCATGTATTATTCATTTGCTGCATTTTGTCCTATATGGGGCTTCCGTAGTTGATGCTTGCATTCTCATACTAATGACAAGTGTGTGCTCTGTCCTCTGTATATTCTACAGCCTGATCATTGATATGCCTTTTGATGTATAATCTCATTCTCTGGACATCAGATAAGTCATCTGGCCTTTACTTCGGCCAACGTAAAATATATCTGTAGGAATTAGATAACCAGAGGTACAATGTCACCAAGGTTACCAGCAGTAACACTGGTCTAGTTACAAAGATATCTGACTGCTTCCCCTAGTCAAGAGAGAAAGCAGGAGCCCATCTTATTGCAATCCTGCTGCTGGCTTTATATGCAGATGCTACATGATTCTTTTTCTTTGCCTCAATTTCTAATGTATTCTGTTAGGAGTCTCTCTTTGGCTGTTCCCAGTGATGAAATAAACTACCAGATATAGTTAGTGTTTCAAAATGCAATCATGGGACACATCCAGCCTCACTTATTAAAAACCATATGCTCCACCTCTCATCCTTGTATCAGAGAGGATCATATGGAGGACCAGTTAGTGGATACCAACTTATGACTTTCATGAGCTCAAGCGTAGCAGTCCAGACTAGAAGCCAGTCCAGCTAGTCTCAACTACAGTGTATCTTCTAAGACAACTCTGTCTGCAGTCACTATCTCAGACAGATTCTCTCTGTCAGTTCTTCCTGCATTATTCTCTGCATCAGAGCAAAAGCGTCCATTCATCTTTAATATTCCAGGAAGTAGAAAGCTCTAACATAAGTCAGAGTTGTTTCTGGGTGTAGTGGTCCTCTTTACTACTGGAAAGACATCTGTGAAGCCCAAATTGTCCTGAGGCTCTAACAAGATTCTGAGGGTTATTACAGTTAGCATGATTGGGCAAACCTGAGATTTGCTATGTTCTTTTAAAATCAGAGGGTGAGAACACGTCACCATTCACCTGGGACTGGTTTTAAACAAGAAAACTTGAAATCAGGAATCTGAATGCCAGTGGAAATAAAGGCATAATTGAATCTTTGAAACAAAAGACTCCAGTGACCAGATTATATGTATTGATTCCCAATACTGTAGCAGGTATCTTTTCTACATACTGCCTGACTCACACTCCATGTGGCACTTCTTAAATCAATTAGCCCAGAGTCTCTGTTCTGTGGGCCTCTGCCATCCTGAGCTCCACTGTAGGAGGCCACCTGAAGTCACATGACTGCACCAACTGTCTCGGGGAAATGGTTGAATTGATCAATTTCTTCATTCTGTGACCACATACCTAACAAGAAACACCCTAGGGAAGAAGAATTCACTGTGGCTCACAGCTTGAAGCTGGAATGCATCATGGGAAGGCGGGCATCATGGGAAGTGCAGCTGTGGCAGAGGCAGTATGAAACAGCCTCACGGCGGTGGCGGCAGAAGTGTGAAGCAGCCTGTGCCTCCGTGAGCCAGGAAGCTGACCTGAGTTGGGCCAGCCTATGATTCTCAAGACATGCCCCCATCCCAGGGACTCACTTCCTCCAGCTAAGCCCCACCTCCTAACTGGTCCACAACCTCCCCCACAGCACAAGCATCTGGGAACCAAGTGTTCAAGCACATAAGCCTATGGGGGATACTTTCCATCCAAACCATCACAGCAGCCTCCCAGACTGCTCCAGGACCAGCATTCTTCCCCTACATAACCATACTCAAAAAGTAGGATCTCTGTGGTGATTTTGTTTAAAACCAGTCACCCCTCGGTATCCATGGAGAATTGGCTCCAAGGCCTCCTTATGAATCCCTAAAATCAGTCCTCTATAAAAATGCATAGCATTTACATAAAGCCTATGCACAGCCTCCTGCATACTATAAAACATGTCTAGAAAACTTACAATCCCTAACACACTGTCTTAGGGTTTCTATTGCTGTGAAGAGACACCATGACCATGGCAACTCTAATAAAGGAAAACATTTAAATCAGGTGGCTCACTTACCATTTCAGAGGTTTAGTCCATTATTATCATGGCAGGACATGGTAGTGTGCAGGCAGACAAGATGCTGGAGAAGGAGCTGAAATTTCTCTATCATGATTGACAGGCAGCAGAAGGAGACTGTATGCCACACTGGGTGTAGCTTGAACATATAAGACCTCAAAGCCCACCCCCACAGTGACACACTTCTTCCAACAAGGCCACACCTCCTAATAGTGTCACTTCCTGTGGGCCAAACATTCAACCACATGAGTCTATGGGGGTCATTTCTATTCAAACCATTGCACAAAAGGTCAACACTGTGTAAATACTTGTTATGTTGTAGTGTTTAAGGGATAGCAAATTCTTTAAAAGCTCTATATGTTCATTACAGATGCAATTTTGTATAAAGTTATTCTGATCTTCAACTTGGATTAATGGATGTAGAACTCACAGCTACACAGGGCTGCCTACATGTCTATTCCTTCCAATTCAAGCCCAAAATATTCCTTTCAGAACTATTAAGAAATACAAATTATTTTCTGGGAGTGACTTGCTTGTTAAAAAAACTCTAGAATGACCAAAAGGAAAGGAAACCATTATAAAAAAGGTTCTAACATTCTGGGGTGCTTATCTGCCAAAAAGTTATGTTTGCACTGGTGAGTGTGGCTGCTCTTCCTGAAGATCTGAGCTCTGTTCCCAGTACCACACAGTCATCTTATAATCTGACAAACCCTCTGCGTAGGCACTGCACCCCTATGCACACACACACACACACACACACACACACACACACACACACACTTTAAAAATATTTAAAAAGAAGGAACATAGTTAAGGTTACCATTAGAGATCTCCCATGCCTTACCTAATGTCAACTAGTCACAGATTATTTTGTTCTAACCTCAGAAGCAAGTTTGCCTCCTTCCTGCCATAAGGCAACTCCTTCTCAACTCCAATTGTGTTGATGTAACACACAGCCCTCACCCCACAGGGAAGAAGGAGTAGTTCATTCTGAGCCGAATATGAGTGACTGTGCCCTCATAAACATGGATTCAGGTTGCCCTGCATGATATGTTCCACTATAGAAGTGGTTTCATGAGCTTTTACATCCACAGAACAACAAAAACATGGATTGACATTGATGTAGATATCACATGGATGAGTTATGGAAAATTAGGAAACCTCTGCTACTTGATGACACTCTTGGGGTAGGTAGAAACTAATGGTCCAATAAGTTAATATAGCCATAGATTTTTGCCTGATATTTGAAAGTATGTTAGGTTTGATATGGCTGTATATGTGTGGCTACTAAGGGAACTAAAGATAGTTTAACATAATTTAGACTCTTAATCTGCAACATTCCAGATTTCTAAAATCACAGACATTAACTTTAGACTCATGTATGTATGCATGCGTGTACATATGCATGTATACATGTATGTATGTATGTATGTATACCTTGCACATTGGAGTCATCTGAGTATTTACAAAATGTTGATATCATTCAAATATTCTAAGATGGCTGTTCCTGGGTAATTGGACAAAAGGACTTCACACCTCCCAAAATGACTTTAATAACATGCAAGGTAAACACTACCCTGCACCAGCATACTTGGAAAACTGGGATTAATTATGATGAATTGGTTTTTATGGTGCAGTGTTGTGATTGTGTGACTGTTGAGCTCTCTATGGGCTAACCCCCAGCTGTTGAATATCTGTCTTTGAGAAATTCTAAATCTTGTTTATCCTCCATTAAGAGCTATAGAATAAACACAAAATAGATGTGACTAATGGCTCTAGTCCAGTTCTGTAATTCCGTATATTATCATGGTACCTAGTTAGATGGATATGTTGTGAAGCTAATCTGTATAACAGGAATTCCCTACATAAATTTAAAATTCTAATTGAATATTAAATATGACCACTTTCATGATCATGGGATAAAAACAAAAATGTTTTAAGTTACAGCTTCATAGGTATGACTTCTGAACTTCCCAGTTCAGAATGTGTATTCTTTTAAGGGTGCACCTGGTTTTTTTTTCATTGTTTATTTATAGAATTTTTTACATTTACTATTTTGTGAGTCTGCTCAATTGTGTGTGCATTAATAAAGACACAGGCAGACAGATAGACACACACACACACACACACACACACACACGAGCGCGCGAGTGCACGTTAAAGTTGAAGGACAACTTGCAAGAATAAGTTCTCTCCTTTTGCCACAAGTCATAGGCTTGAAGGCAAATATGTCTTTACCCACTGAGTCATCTCATGGCCCTTGTTAGTTAGTTTGTTTGTTTGTTTGAGAGGGGCTGTTTTTTGTTTTGTGTTTTTGTTTTTGTTTTACGAAGTTTCACCTTGCAGCTCAGGCAGGCCTAGAAATGATGATGCTCCTGTCTCAGCATCCCGAGGACTGATAGTACAAGAGTTTGCCACTGAAACTGGTTTATGCAACTCTTTTCAACCTCCCTTACTAGAGTCTTGATCTCTATGCTCCCTATTTGGTTATATCTAGCCACAGGGCTGTCATTGCCTTTTCTTATAATGAAATTTGTGTTTTCCTCTCTTCGGGGCAAAACACAGAACATTGTGAATGTTTTAAACTAGTCTGACTTTATGGGACAACCAATCATGGGTTTGGGCTCTCCAATATTTTATGACGTTTCCCAGAGAGATGTGGCCAAAGTCTTCTCCCCTCAGATAGAGCACTGACAACTGACCAAAGAAAGAATTCCACAGGAGTCTTTGGTAACCCAAAGACTTTCTTTATAGGAGTTACTTAGTCATCCGGATGAATGGTTGCCTACAGTGTCACTAATGACTCAAAGGCAGAGAAGTCTGTGTCACATGGGTAGCAGCTCACAAGGCTATGTTCCTGGAGCCCCAGTGAAAGACTCTTCTTCGAAGCAATTGTCTGCTGTGTATACAGCCATGAAGATGGGGCTTGTGAATCTTGTTGCTTTCTAAGCTGCTTGAGTCCTGCCAGCCTCTCTCCTAGCTCCAGGAAGGAATACTTAAATCCAGAGGACAGAGCTACAAAACACTCCACATTCCATTCCCTGTTTGTCCTCACCATGGTAAAGGGACACATTTCGTTGCAGTTTTGGAGCTAAAGCTGAATGTCTCAGGTAGCTTCTGTTCTCCAGTTTAATGAAGTTCTTACACATCCCCATGACCTCTCACCACAGTTTCCCATAACCTCTCACCTCAGAAGGTGTGGAGTCTTTCCTGTCCTGAGGGGAGCCCACATACCTCCTCCTACCTGGTCACACATTCACAGTGTGTTTCCACCAAATAATTGTTCTTTGTGTTTCAGAACAAAGCAGCTCCAGTGTTTGCTTTTCTCTCTGTCCTCAGTCTACATTGTGAGATCCTGCCATTCCACCAATGACTAACAAGGCGGCTCCTGAACGCAACTGCCTGCACCACTCAACCACCTGTGGCCGTCCAAGCTCTGAACGCCACAGTGTTTCCATCAGTGTTGAGATTAGACAAGGCTTACACAGATCCTTCCCTGATCCCTATGCACACAGTACTGTAACTGTTCATCCTGTTTAAAACGAGTCTCAGAAATCAGAGGAGAAGACAGCTTTTCCTTCAGGTTATATCTGAAGGAAGCTGTCACTTAACAAACCACCATGGAACTCTGAGCCTTTTCATTTGTTACTCATGGGATTCTACCAACATTGTGTAACTGAGGTTTGGAAAACCAGCAGCTCATTCAAAATCATGCAACCTTCAGATGAAACACCAGTTTCAAAACACTGAGGCTGGTCCCCTGCACCATCCTCTTACCACTAAGCCAATGCCTCCCAGGTAGGTTGGGAAGGGTCAATTACACAGTGAATTGGAAACCACTTTGCAAACTCTAAAGTACTTCAGATAAGGTAATGTATACCATTATGTCTATCAATGCCTTGGCATTTGCTAGCCCCGTTCTGTTGCTCCATAATTAATTACTTCTACTTGGCAATAACTCTGGGGTAATCTTGCTCCCTTTGTACCCCATAGCATTTCCTTTATTCAAATGTCACATTGGTTAGCAAGTCTGAGAAAGACAGGTAGAAATGATCTTTGCAAATGAAAAGAACCATTTATCACCACAAATATTATCTATTGAATACTTAATAATTCCCAGCACTGTTTTAAATATTTCACATGTACTTTCATTGTAATTTGTAATAATGCCAGGGTAGATCATATTTACCTTCCCTTATTTATATAGATGGAAATCAAGATCTTATTAGGTGACTGTGGCATTAGGTTGCCCAAATAGCAGAGATCTGTTTCACTGTAGACCTTTTCTGGCCCAAGCCCTCACTGAAGACCTGCAGTGCTCCTGAACACATTTTTGGCAACCTTATTTCTTGCTGCTCTCTAATATCAGTCATTAATTATGGCTTCATGCTAGAGTTACTTGGGATTTTGAAAGGTCCAGTAGTTTGTGAAAATTCACTAGGTGATGCTGACATAGAGTCATGACTGGGCATGAATGCTGTCATTTAATGCCAAACTACAGAGTTAGAACCATATGGTAGGTGAAAGACTGGTACAAATTCCCACAGCCTCATGAATGCACAAAGATAAAACCCATAAATATGTTGACCTACTGCTTTCTTCAGAGGTGTGTCAGGTAATAATTGACCTGGTGAGACTGCCCTGAGGGTGATAGGGCTTGCTGCTCAAATATGAGGATCTGAGTTTAATTCCTGGTACTTACACAACAGTAGAAAAACGGGATGATTTCTAGAAACTTTGTACTCTGACCATGGCATGGGCCCCGGCCTGTACATGCACTTAGACATGCACATACACACAAATGATCGTTAAGTGTGTTTGATCTGGAAGCTACCCCATGTATGGCTCTTTGCACAGCTTTGAGCTGCTCTGTCTCTGTGCCACAGGCATTCATATTAGCTCTACCAACAGAGGGTGCCAGAGAATCCTGGGATGCCTGCCAGAAGCAGCGACTTGTTCCTTATTCAGAATGCCCTCCACCTCCAGGAAGCTAGATCCTGAAGTCTGTAGCACTCCTGGACCCATGATACCTCTGACTCTTGACACAGTATCTGTAGTCCATTGCTATGAAGAGGCACCATGACCAAGGACACCATGACCAGGCAACTCTTACAAAAGGAAGCATTTAATTGGGGGGGGCTCCCTTACAGTTTCAGAGGCTTAATCCATTAGCATGTGGGGAGCATGGCAGAAACATGCACTGGAGTAGTAGCTGAGAGCTACAACCTGATCCACAGGCAGAAAGAGAGCTTGGGACACATCTCTTCCAACAAGGCCACGCCTACTCTACTACTCCAGCAAGGCTGTGCCTGATCCCCTCTCATCCTTCAGTGCCTTTTCCTGACAACGAAGCGTTCAAATATATGAGCCTATGGGGCCGTTCTTATTCAAACCACCACACATACCCACACCAGACTAGGGAGTCTCAGCACAGGTCTCAGGTGTCTCCCATGACTGCCCCAATGTGCACAGAGCTTTCTTCATCTTTTCAGCAAACAATTACCCTGCAAACAGTGCTCTAAGTGAAAATCCCCTGTTCAAGTACAGCTGGGGCCTGGGTCCCCACCAGGTAAACACTGGATCACCTCAGAGAGAACTTCCTATCAACTCAGGCATCAAAGCACAGTGTGAGGATGGAGAAATACACTCCTCATAGGTGTAACAGGAACAATGGTACTCCTATATCAATTCATGATTTAGGAAAAGGCTCGATGAGCTTCAGGCTTCTTTGTTCTGTGACAGTCAACACTGGATTTGCTCTGTCACCCCAGCAGGTAAACTAGAACAAATTAATTAGCAAGCTGTCTGTAATGAGGAGACATTGCTCCCTGCGGATTTTACATAGATGATTATATTTATGTAATATTAGTACATAGTATACAATATGCATTGCATAACTTAATCTCTATATTACTTATATAATAATAATTCATGTAAGTAGATTCTTACATGTTTATTCTCGTGGTTGTGATGATTGCAAAGAAGACTTAAGGGCCTATATCAGTGGTGGAGTTCTTGCCTAGCATACACAAGGCTCTGGATTCCAATATCCAGCACACTAAAGGCAAAAGAAGAAAAAAAGAAAGAAAGAAAAATGAGTTTCGCTTTGCTTTTTGACAATGGGAGATGGTATGGAGATTTTATTTTGTTTGTCTCTTGTTTTTTCTAGGGATAAACACTAGAGAATATTTACTAAGGCAGCCTCCTCCAAGTTAACAATGATCACAAAAACTTGCTGCAATCCATAGAAATGATCTTTGTGAAGATTTTAGGGCTAGAGTTCCCATTTATAATCATTTTATTTATTCATTTGCTCATTCATTCAAATATTTATTCTCTGTGTATATTCTGCATTATTCCACAGAATAAGGAGATCATAATTTTTAAAACACAAGAAATCCTAGCCCCAAGAAAGTGTCATGTTTAGGCCTCCTTGGGAAAAGACCTGGAAATGTGACCCCAGGAAAACCTTCAGATTGGCTCTATGTCCCTCCAGCCCCCAAACACTTGTTTGGATGACCCCCACACCATATTCATTTGGGTGACTGCCCACACACACACACATGCAATCATGTGGATAACCACACACACACATGCAATCATGTGGATAACCACACACACACTCATTTGGATCACACACACACACCACACACACACACACACACACACACACACACACACACACTCACACTGATTTGGGTGACCCTACTTCCACTCCCCAGACTCAGTTGGTACCAACTCCAGTCTAATAGCTGCTGAGGCTACCAGACACATTGACTACCCTCTAAAAGGGAATGCCCATCTGCAGACACAAGTAACACAGCCCGGGAAGGCCACACCTGAACTGCAGTGAGAGCCAGATGCTGTCATCAAGAACAAACTAGAACACTGTGAAATGGAGCATTTGGAGTAGAGGGATGGAAAGCAGTGGGCAACTTGGAAATGGCTCCTGAAAACCTGTCTGTGAGCGTCACAGCATCCCTGACAGGTGGGTGGGCAACTAGCACCGCCATGCTACAGACAAACACGGTGTTGGGTGTGTGGGACGTTGCCAAGATCGTTCAGTAATTAAGAAGTGGGCCCCAGATTTTCCAAGCCCAGTGCTTTCACTTTTGGGTCATACTCCCTTCATGACTGACACAGATCATTGCAAGAACTTACAGAAGAAAGATGTGATGAAGTTGGTGAGAATACTATGGCACAATTTAAAGCACAGAAACAAATATAGGGACAGCTGCCGACCCCTCCCCCTGACTTTGATGCAGTCATTATCACAAAGCCTCCGCATTAAAAAAAAGCAGCTTGGAAGATCCTCTCTCAACATTTGCCAGCAAGAAGTGAATGGCATGAACCCACAAAACCAGACTCAGCTCTCCTCACTTGGGCACAGAACATCAGGTTGCACAGGGTAACTCCTGTGTGGGTACTATGTTCCATCCCCATTTCTGCTAGTCCCAGTCTGACCCACAGAGAAGAGCCTGCACTAGAGCTTATGGCTGCCTGTGCCTCTCCTTAGCCTTACTGCTGTTAACAAGAACCGATGTCACGATTTGGTTGTAAAGTATCGTATCCCTTTGGGTTCGTGCATTTGAACACTTGGTCCATAGCTGGTGGTTCTGTTTTGGGAGACTGTGGAATCTTTGGGAGATGGGTCTACATGGAGGAATAAGTAAGTTGCTGGGATATGGGTCTTGGAAGATTATAGCCTGTCTACTTCAGCATCCATTCAGGTGTAAGTAAGCTCCTACACCACAACTGAAAACACTTTCTCCCTCCCTTGCCTTTCATACCATGATGGACTGTATCTTCAACTCACGAGCCAGAATAGATAAGTTTTTCTCTCCTAGGTTGCTGCTTGTAAGGTTTTTCTCATAACAACAAGGAAATACAGATGTTCTCTTAGGAACAGGAAAGTGGATCAGATTCTTGGCTGAGGTACTTCATGGCCATAACTTGACAATTCAGGTTCTAAACTATCTCGGTTCCTGTCCTACCTTCTTGGGTCTGCAGCATATCACAGCAATACCTCCCACATTGTTTTACAACTCATACAATTTCTATGTAAGCAAGACAAAAACATCGAAGGAAGGAAACCCTATGCAGAGCTTACTGGTACTTGCATCACTGTCCCCAAGGTCAACTGTGGTCCCAGGAATTCTCTCATGACTGACCAGCACTTAGATACTAATTATCAGAAGTGAACGTTCTGAATCCTACACTACCGTCGCTCTTACCTGGGAAGTCCCTTCCAAGCCTGTAGCCCTGGCGGCCTTTCCTTTCGAAGCTGGCCGTCAGGAAAGTAAGGTTCAAAAGAAAGATGATAAAAGTGATGAAGAGAAACTAAAGGCAACAAGTCACTGGGGGAAGATTCCTTCTCAGGAGTTTACAAAAGGGACAGAATGTATCAGTGCAGGATTTTAGGACAAACACATGGGTGGGTAGGATTAAACTGAATATAGACATCGACACATCCTTCCTGTGGTTAACACTGTCTCCTTTGCGGGTAACAAAACAAAAACAGGAACCCAGATCTTTCTCTTCTCTCCCACATGAAGCTCACTGTCACCCACGGATCCAGGAAAACCTCCCAGCTTTCCTCTCTAACTTGCTGTAGGTTTAACTGCATCCACTTTGGGGTAGGAAACCCCAGTGGAGAATGGAAGATGACAGGAGCTCTCCTAAGAGGCATAACCAGGCAGACATCAGGACCTGCAGGGAATGCTGTCCAGCCCCACAGCCCGCCATCCATGGCAGCCTTAAAGGAGGCCAACTCTGTTCTCTCCCTTGGACTTTTGGTCCTTGGAGTGTAGGCCCCTGAACCCTGAGAGCTCTGTGTGGCCTGTAGTTGGAGTCAAGGAAGCTGGTGCTCTAGGACCAAGCACAGGTGCCTCAGACTGCACTTCTTATGCCAGGGAGTTGGGAGTCACACACTTCCATGTACACTAACTTCCTCCAGCACCCTCCTGGTTAAATTAGAACCTGTCTTTCCAGGTCAGGGTCATGGAATGTTTGCAGTTCTTGTTCCATCTCTGTAATAGAAAGCTTTCTGGTCTTGCGTCATAAGGAGGCACCATGGGCACTCTCTACCAGGAGCTTCCTGTCCCAGTAGCAACCATGTTCATTTGGAGCCTTTGTTCCCAGGGGTGCTGGGCAAGCCATAATAATTCTTTGTTCTTTGCCTAGTAATCCAAAGTCAATGGGCTCAGCACAGAGGCATTGCCTATGTAATTCAGATGCCACAGGTAGCTTCATGGTTGGAAGGCAGAGAAAAGAAAATTAATGCCCTTGCCTTTTTCAGGCCCCTGCAGTGTCCTGGTGTCCTGGAGTGTCACAGTCTGTGTCTCTCAAACCTATTTAGTGATCTTTCTCTCCTCTCCCAAATGCAGCTCTTGCCCAGGTGGAGCCTGGAAGGGGTGTACCGTGTACACAGGAACACCACAGAGCAAAGGGGGTCAGCAGAGAGAAGAGGGGGCACAAGCAAAGAGCAGGAAAAGGAGGGGGTGTAATTATATTAGCTGGAATCTGGCCTGATCCCCAGATAACCCCTCCTCCATCCCATTCGGAACAGCACGGCAGGTTCTTAACGATGCTGCAGGCATAAGAAGAATTTGATGTGGACAAACCAACTGTGCTCTCACCGCAGACTCTTTCAGGCCAGCTCACTCAGGCCAGACTGTGGATTCTAATAGAAAGCAGGCTGCTGAGGATTCTAATAGAAAGGAGAAACTGAGGCACTTGTTCATCCAGGACTGTCCAAGATACGTAAGAATTTCAACCCCGTGAGCTCCCACCCTGATGCACCCAAGCATCCCATTCAAGGGTGGGCCAATGCCCTGTGTTCAGCCAGACCCCAGGCAGATATTGGATGGGCGTGATACAGGCAGATGTTGAATGTGCACAATACAGACCATGTTTACTGCAGGACCTCACTTACAGAGCCTTCTACTTAAAGTGGAGAAGCAACAGGCACACTCTCCTTTGCCCCTGTCGACTCTCTTTCCTTATAAAGTCTCTGCCATTCTCTTGTGCATTTGAGCTTGTGGCCTGGATAGAGTATGTCTTGTTAAAGTTCCAGTGATGAAGGCTGGGCTCCAACTGGTGACACACAGTTAGGAAGTGGGGGAAACCTTAAAAATAAAGTCTAGTTGAAGGAAGTAGGTCACTGGGAATATTTCCCTGTCTCTTCTCTGCTTCTAAGCCAGCATGGGCTTAGTGGCTTTTCTAGATGACACGTTGAAGGATAAAAAAAGAAAGGCAAAGTGGGTACGTTTCGACGGACCCCTGCCAAGGTATGCCACTAAGCAAACACACTACATGCAACAGAGTTAGTGCAAGAGGTTTATTGGGGGAGGGAAAGAGAAAAAGGCCATGTCAGATTGGGGATGTGAGAGAGGCCGGCAGGCAGACAGAGAGACAAGAACAGGGAGGAGACACGAGGAAGAAGTGAGAAAAGAGAAGTAAGAGGAGAGCAAAGCTGCCTGGCGGGCACTTTTCAGGGGTGCACATGTCGCATGGCTGACAGTGGAAAGGTACCTCGCGACAGGTGGCAACTTAAGTAACGGCTTCGCTGCAGAGGCAGGCTGCTGCCATGCTGGAAACTAGCACACGCTCCTTTGGGTGATGTGCCCCTTGCTGCAGTCTTGAAGCCATGGAGCCAGCTCACCTTGGACTGAGAGCTCTGAAACAGTAAACCAGCACCAGCCTTCCCTCCCTATAAACTGATTGTCTCGGGTACGTTGTCACGGAGACAGAAGGGTAGCAGTGGGCTGGATCACATTTGACTTCCCCCAGCTTCCTGTCTAACAACACACAGTTGCTAAGCTCAGCCGAATCAAGCTCTGAAACATGCCTAAGCACTCCATCCAGTCTAGGTCAGGTCCTCCTTTACTTTGTCAGGAGCAACACAATGGTTTCTTCTGCCTAGTTCTTCATGCCCATGCGCCCTTCAAATCTGCAAAGTGGGCTTATGCATTAGAATTCCAGCTGGTATATGAAGTCAACCATGGCCACTCAGTACCTGTGAATGGTTGTGAACACTTTCCGAGCATCCTGATACTGCCAAGACTCCCATTGCCTTACTAAGTCCTTACTAAACGTCGTTTTAGGAGTCACTTTCTCTTTAGAACTTTTTCCAGTCACTTCACTGACACAGATTCGTTTTGCCTTGATGTACACATCTCTTACGGCACGTGACTTCTACCTGGTCCCCAGAATACCATGTGATACGAAGGTCCTGAGTGAAAGAGACCACCAGGAATGACTACTCTGCATTCATGTGTGCAGCCCCTTAGCACAGGGTTCAAGATGAGACAAAGGTCATTAAACTAAATACTGAGCAAGCAAAGCAATTTTGCCTGTCTTTATGCCTTCACTTTTCCATCCCATCTCTTCTTTGTCTTACTTTCAACTAATATTGGGGCATCTACAATGTCTCATGCTAACAATGGAGCAGTGAGAAGAGCTTACAAAACTCCCTTTGCAGTGGACCTGAAGCTATACTGACATGATGGTATTTGGCTCAGGATGGGAGGTGCAGTCCCTGGCAGTGGGGAATACATACCAGGAGGAGCAGCTCAGACTGTGGCAGCAGAAGCATGAGGCTGCTTTTTCACCTATCTGTAGACCAGGAAGCAGAGAGGAGATTTGGAAGCCACATTGGGCTGTGGACATCAACAGACTTCTTAGAGATCCATTTCCTCCCTCTCTCTCCCACCTCCCAGTGATTCCATAACCTCCCTAAACAGAACCACCAGCAAGGGATCAGTAATCATACACACAAGACCATGAGGGATGCTTCACATCCAAATCATAGCTAGAGGGAAGATACAAGCTAAACAAGCATGTAAGATTTGACATGTTGGACAGTAATTAAGACCATGATGGAAAGCCAAACAAGACAAAAGGAGGAACACCCAGCATGAGCAGTCAGAGAGAGCATCCCAAGAAAGTGCCATGGGTGCGTGGAGCAAATCATGGGAACAACTTGGGGAGGAACCTTCTACGCAAAAGGGAGAGAGCAAAGCCTCCACAGATAGAGCAGTAGCGTGGTGGAGAAATCTAAGCAAGAAGGGTAAAAATAGAAACCACTTGTGTATATTTTCTTTTTTCCCTTTGCCTTCATTTTCAAGGCTCACCATCATGGCAGAAGTGTCAATATCATCAGTACCAGTGAGTATAGAGTGGCTGAACCTGAGCCAAGAGAGGGGTAGAATCCTTGTAATCTAACAAAGGGTAGTGTGCCCACCTATAACCTGAAGAAAGCATGGCATAACTGTGTCTGATGAGGGTGACCAGGTCAGCAACAAACAGGTTGGATTCCCATGCTGGCATCTGCCAGGAGCTAAGGTTCAGGGTAGTACTGGAATTATGAAGGGGGATTTCATTGGTGGCCTGTTCAGTCCATGTTTCTTTGGCTTTTGGTATGTCTGGATGGATGTGATTTTCCATCTTCCATGATACCAGTTTGGGTGCAAAGCTTTATATCGTTGTGTGTTTCAGTCTGCACAGAGAAGAATTATCTTCAGAGCCCCAGCCTACCGGATCTGTCTGTCTAGAGTCTCTGAATCACTTGGTTGATGTGCTGACTGGATTATATATGAACATTGCCCCTTGGTTTTAAAGACCCTTACTTGACCCTCAACATGGGAACATAACTCAGTTTTCTACCTCACTGCAACATAGAGGACCAAGATTTCTCACTTTCCAGTGGTTTTTGTCCTGAGTTGGTCTTTCACCTACTCCTGTCTGCTTGCATAATGGCAGTGGTCAAAAGCATGTCACAAAGATGTGGCATCACTCTTATTTCATTAAATCCTCATTGTGCTGGGTGCAAAGGGTAGCACTGCTAGTCTGTCCTACAGATGAGGAATCATTAAGTAAATGACAGTATGATGCTCTGTGATCCTTGATGCGGGTCCCTTTCGGGAAACAGGGAAACACTTGTTCAGCACCTGCTCCTTGGTAGGTGATACCATGAGAAAGATCTTGTTTCAGGCTGAATGTGAGACTAACACCACAGCACAGGTGTTGGTCCCCTGTTCACCAAGGAGGTAAGGAGGCCGGTAGAGGACTTTACCAGAACTGCTCACTAGCTGGGGACAGAAGTGCCTGCTTGGCTGCTCAGTTATCACACTCTTGTAACCACCCACTGGGCCTAAATCTGCAGAAAACAAAGACCCACGATGTCAGAAGCAGTGAAATTCCACTTTGAGAGGAAAAGCAGTGTTGGAACTTTGGGGAGAATGGTCACCTTTATAGTGGAGCTGACCACCCAGGACTCATTCCCTGAGTAGGCGAGAAACAGATCATGTAAAGAATATGATAAAAGAGCGTGGAGGTCATGGTCAAGGTACTTGCTTACCTGTCTGAGACCCTAGGTAAGATGAATGTGGTCAGCAGCTTCATGCCAACCCACAGACACTCTTCTCTGCCCAGGTCCACACACTCAGCCTGTTTCTCCTTCATTTTCAAGCACACACAGACAAGCCAGGCCTCTTCAATCCTGAGAAATACCCCCCTAGCCACAGACCCATTTTTAATTGTTAGCAGATCTCTTTTAATTACCATCCTGCACGTGTCTCTGGAAAAAGTAGCCCACAGTCTACTTAGTGTAGTTAACATTTATTGAGGATAATTAGGTGCCATCCACGGAGCCAAGTGACTCACATTATGTTTCTGTTGCTCCCAGCTACACGATGACACACAGACCATTATCACAACAGCTGATGGACTAGTAAACTAAGGATTGCTTTGGTTAAATAACTTCTCAGGGCCACACAACAAAGACGTGGCAGATTCAGAACTCAATCCCATGCCGTCTATGAATGTATGTCTTACAAGTAGGGAATATTTGTCTTGTCTTGTTCACTGATTTATCCCTAGGTCTTGGACAAATGTTCGAGACAGGGCGAATGTTCAGTCGATGTTCGTTGAGTAAGTGAAACTGTTGTGAGTGTTTCTGCTTAATCGTGATGCTGAGCTGCCTACGACTGCCTTCTTCCATGCTGCCTCTTCTCTGTGTTCTCTCTTCTGCTCCCCTGTGTTGCCTTCCCAGTGGCCACCTGTTGTAGCTGCTGTTCGCCTCTGATGTAATGCCCGCCCCTTCTGCTGCATTTCCTGTTCCCATCTGTTCCACGCACTATCCCTGTTGTTCCGTTTCCTGTTCTCCTGCCATTTCCCATTTGTCTTCATAGCAACAATGGTCAAAATGAACACAAAGATGTGACATCAAACTTACTTCATACAGCCCTCCCTCACTACTCTTGGGGCAGAGGGCAGCATTGCTCATGCATCCTATCGATGAGGACTCATTAAGTAAACAGCTGTGTCATGTCACTTTTAGGGGGATAGGGCACTTCCAAGCCTGTGTACCTCCTTTTTCATCACCTTGTCTGCTGTGAATTGGTAGCTATAGAAGGAGCTGGGGAGGGGAGCTTCTGAGGCAGTCAGCCCTCTGATTCTGCTACACATGCATTTGTTTACACAATTTGAACTATCTACTGGAGATTGTGATTGCAGATCTATACCAGTAACCAGGCCTGGGCCATCATTCCAGATTGGTCCCTGCCAGTACGCCACATCCAGAGGTCTCTTGGTGACGCCCAATGTAACCTCCTAAACTCCACGCTACTGTTTGTCTTCTTTCTCTGCTCACTTTCCTTAGGTTCATCTTGGCAAACTGTACTACCCTCTGCCTGTACCCTGTGGCAGCACAGGGCCCCACTGTCCACATGGCAGTCACTAACTCCTGTTTTTTGGACTGCGGGCATACCTCTCAGTCTGCCCCTCATCTCCTGCTTCACTCCCTACTATTTATCATGACTCCTAGGCAGTGGCAGCATATTCTGAAAGACTTCCCGTGCCATTCAGTGGGCGAAATGCTTCATGGTACCTGGCACCTGAGCATGGAGTATATCATCAACCTCTATCCCTTTCTCTGCCTCATATATCTTTGGCCCTACATGCTAGCATAAGCTACCACATCTCCAGAACAATCGTTTTCTTTCTTCTTCTAGTGTCATTCTCTCTTCTGCCCACTCCTACCTTTTCCAGCCTATCCCCCCTTAAAAATTCACATCACTCATCTGCACTCCTCCTGGTCCATTCTCTTTAGACATGGTGAATGGCTTCTCTCTTTGTTCTCCTGCATAGCTGACACAGTTTTCCTTTAGGATAAAATGATCCTGGACTTCAAACTGAAGACAGTGCCCATCATGGAAACTAAGGGCAGTGCTTGGTTTTCCCATTTAACCAGTCTTTTCCAAATGAATGTGTTGGTAAATTAGTAACCTGGTGAAGGCATGAATGACATACACTAAATTCACTTTCCACCTGTCAGAAAAATGCTTAGTGCAACACAAACGAGATGAAGTCTTTCGCTAGGAGAGGGATTTGCCCCAGAGACAGTTGACTTCTCTGAACTTAATTATATTTCTTTTTCAATTACAATAGTCTTAACTAATCCTTCAGCAATTCTGTAGTTGGGTTACTTGTAACTCAGGAGGGAATATGTCATTTAACTTAGGTTCAACATTGTGTAATTAAACAGCAGTTCCACTGCCTATTCAGATACTACTTTTTTAAGTAATCAAAACCTGAACCAGTGGCTTGGGAGAACAGAGGAAGGATTGTAAGTCATGTCTCTTTTAGCTAGCACTTAGTAGCCTGTGAGTCTCACCAGCAAACTGTAAAATTAGTGTAGAGAAGATACACCAGCACGTTTACTGAAAACTGACAGTCACATAAAAGAAAAATGCCAAAGGTAAGTATTCACTTGTGAAACTTTCAGTTCATGTGTGTGCACATGTTTGTCTGTGGAAGATATGTGCCATAGGTAGAATTTAGGGAATACTTATTTAAGAAGATCTATTGCATTTTGAAATCATTGACTGTTCTGTGAACTGACTGTGTGTTTTGGACCATTGTTTAACTTCTCTAAAATTTAGTTTTCTATTCTGCAAAGTAGGAATAATGTCATCACTTACTGTGACTGTGTTGTGATGCTGCCCAGACTGCTGCAAAGACACCTACAGCAACCTTCCCCCTCTTCCAGCATTACAACTACTGTAGACCCCTGACTGCGAGCCTGCAGGGAAGTCACCAATGACAATCAGTGGTGACACCTCTCCCTACTTCAACCCCTTCCCTGAGGCCTGCTGCTGACTCAGAGACAGCTGGCTGCAGGCTATTGAGAGAACCTGTAAGAAATGACTCCGATTTTGTAAGAGTTCCCTGGTAGAGTTCTTTGGGTCATTGATGTAAACTATCATATCGTCTGCAAACAGTGAAAGTTTGACCTCTTCCTTCCCAATTTGTATCCCCTTGATCCCCCTTTGTTGTCGTATGGCAATAGCTAGGACTTCAAGTACCATGTTGAAAAGGTATGGAGAGAGTGGACAGCCTTGTTTTGTTCCTGATTTTAGAGGAATTGCATTGAGTTTCTGTCCATTTAGTTTGATGTTGGCTGTTGGTTTACTGTATATAGCTTTTATTATGTTTAAGTATGTCCCTGTTATCCCAGCTCTCTCCAAGACCTTTATCATGAAGGGGTGTTGGATTTTGTCAAAGGCTTTTTCAGCATCTAGTGAGATGATCATGTGATTTTTGTTTTTCAGCTTGTTTATATGGTGGATTACGTTGATGGATTTTCGTATGTTGAACCATCCCTGCATTCCTGGGATGAAACCTACTTGATCGTGGTGAATGATTGTTTTGATGTGTTCTTGGATCCGATTTGCCAGTATTTTATTGAGTATTTTTGCATCAATGTTCATGAGGGATATTGGTCTGAAGTTCTCTTTCTTAGTTGTATCTTTGTGTGGCTTGGGGATCAAGGTTATTGAAGCCTCATAGAAAGAGTTTGGCAAAGACCCTTCTGCTTCTATTGTGTGGAACACTTTGAGAAGAATTGGTATAAGCTGTTCTTTGAATTTCTGGTAGAATTCTGCACTGAGGCCATCTGGACCTGGGCTTTTTTTGGTTGGGAGACTTTTGATGACAGCTTCTATTTCCATAGGGGTTATAGGTCTATTTAAATTACTTATCTGTTCTTGATTTAGTTTTGGCAATTGATAGCTGTCCAGGAAGTCATCCATTTCCTTTAAATTTTCGAATTTTGTGGAGTACAGGTTTTCAAAGTATGACCTAATGATTCTCTGGATTTCCTCAGAGTCTGTTGTTATGTCCCCCTTTTCATTTCTAATTTTGTTAATTTGCGTGTTCACTCTCTGCTGTTTGGTAAGTTTGGACAAAGGTTTGTCTATCTTGTTGATTTTATCAAAGAACCAACTCTTCGTTGCGTTGATTCTTTGTATTGTTTTCCTGGTTTCTACTTTATTGATTTCAGCCCTCAATTTGATTATTTGCCTAATGGGTCTGAGTTCTCTTCGGAGTCCCCTGCCACCCTCTTCCCCTATGATACTTGCTTGTGACACTAGGACCTGAACTCCTAAGCATCCCTGACATCCTATTGTCTATGTATCTGTCTTCCCATGGCATTAACTCTTATAATGAACATACAAAGTCTTTCGGGGTCTTCATGATTTAATTCATTAAAACATAACAAGTACCTAGAACAGTGTCTTCATAGAGCAAGAAGTAGAGGTTTTTAATATTATTCTTACAGTTTAATGTTATATTTATATATTATATAATGCATAATATGATATGTATCACCATTATACTCTCTGAGGAAGATCTTCACTGTAATTGAACTCTAACCTTGTAATAAAGAAAGAATAGATTTTCTGGAATACTGGAATAGTGGTTTATAGATAAGCATAAGTCCAATGACAGCTCTAGAATAATATTCCTAATCTATTCAGTCATTTATTGCATCTGTTAGACATTTATTGAGCTTTTACTACACAGTTCCTGTATTTAGGAGATTAGATCCTTTATTTTTCCTGCTCCTATTGGCAGAAAGCTTCTCCCAGGACAGCAAATTGTAGGCCTATGGCTCTTGCCCTTAAGCACTTAAAAATCTAGCTAAGTGGTTAAGACATAAGAAGAAATGTCTCATTAAAGGGCAAACTACAATATATATATATATATATATGTATATATATATAGTCGTGAGGGAATTTAGAAAATATCTTCTGAACAAAGCCATCAGAGTGTGGGAAAGAGAACAAGAAAGGAGGTCCCTTCTTGAAATGGCTTTAAGAGGGAATTGCATTCGTGAGAGACAACATGAGGTCTATGCACAATTAGACAATATAGTTGAAGGCGCAGCCATGGAAGTCTGCAGAGGTTGTCACATGAACAGTCTTCTCCGCAACTTTATTTTCCATGCTCTTCTCTTTGTCCTTAATTACTGACTTTGTCCCATACTTGGTTTGGAGAAATAAACAATTAAGGGAGAGTGACTAAGAACCATCCCACAGATAAACTGCCCATGACCTAGACAATTGCATTTGCAGAATTTTCCCAATGAAACTGTTTTGGAATGTGTCATCTTTGGGCACAACTTCCAGGGTAAGGCTTAGATAGCTCATTACTGTTGACCTTCCTCAATTTAATTAAATATAAAAAATTAGTGAAGTAGAAACTATCTACCCATTTGTTTTTACCCTAAGACAAGCAACTACATACATTTTCCAGAGGGCACCTATATGTAAGTTATGGGAGCCCCAGACATGCACATGGTACACAGACATACATACAGGAAAAACATGTACAGATGTAAAAAAAAGTTTTTAATTGACTATGTCCTTTGTGGTTATCTTGAGATCATTGGCCATTTTTGTTGGAACTGTTCACGTCGTTGCAAGCCTTTCCCCTGCTGGCTGAGGTAGCTTCCTGGAGATCTAAGGAACTAACATTGCTTCCTTTCCCGCCAGCCTTAGTCATTTTCTTTTCCCCATTTCAGGGTGAGGACCAGCCACTGAAGGTTAAGACATTGAAGAGCACAAGTTGAGGGGTTGGGGAAAGCAGGGGGTGGACACTCACAACCCAGGCAAGGTACAGGTTCAGGCAAGATGACTTTCAGTTCACTCCTCATGCTAATCCTTGTAGAAGCAGCCTGTAACTACAGAAGAACAAAACCCAGAAACCCCTGGAGGCAAGAGAGAACTGATTTCTAGAGCTCACACATTATTAGATTCAGATGAAATATTTTAACAACTAGAAATAAAATCACAATGCATACGAAGACACGAGGATATATGAACCAAAGAGGCGGGAAGCCAAAGTAAAGCAACAGAAACCATCTCCCCAAACCCACAACTCTGATTGCAGATCTGTTCAATCACATTAAAACGGCTGTATTAAGCATGTTTGAGAACAAAAAGAAAACAGAGAAACTAAATGATTCACAAATAGGATAAAAATACTGACAAAATGAAATAGATAAATTATTCAGCTACAGAAGACAATAGTTTAAATGAATTCATTAAAGAAATTTGAAAGTGGGTTTCTGCAAGCATAAGAAATAATTCATGAGCTATAAACTGGGGAGAAACACATCTTTCAGAGGAGCAAAAAGAAATGTTTGAAAAATCAGAATACTATAAAGAAATGTGGGGTACCACTGAATAGACCAGTTGTACACACACGTTGGGTGAAATCTGAAAGAAGAGGGGGCTACAAGGGTAGAGAGAATATCTGAAGAAAAATGGCTGAAATTGCCCCACATTGGATAAAACGTGTGAATATAATTATCTAAGAAACTTAATGAATTCCAGATACAGTGAGCTTTGAGAGTCACAATGAGACACAGTGTTCAAAGTCTAAAACAGAAGAAACATTAAAAGCAGCAGCAGAGAATCTGTGTCGCATATGAATGACTCTTAATAAGTTTATCACAATTCTCCTCAGAAACTGGAGACCGGACGGTGACGGGCTGGGGTGTGTATTGTGTGTGTGTGTGTGTGTGTGTGTGTGTGTGTGTGCTCATGAGCGTAGTGTCTGCAGAGGCCAGAAGAGGGCATTGGATTCCTGAGCGCTGAAGTGGCAGATGGTCAGGAGCCATCCGACGTGGGTGCTGAGAAACAAATGGTTCCTCAGCCAGGAGAGTGTGTGCTCCTAAACACCGAGCCCTCTGTAGCCTCCACTTCTCTATTTGAAAGTTAATAACTATGTAAATTAAGCATATTAGGAAGTGAACTTCAGTGACTCACCCCAAGGACCTTGCTATTTTGGAAACATCTCATCTTAATAAGCTGTGTCTAGATTCTTCTTGGGCCAAGAAGGAATAGAGACCTTTTCTCTCCCTTTATTGTTCACTAAGGCATTGGGTCCTGCCATTTCTTTTCTTTCTTTTTTTAAAATTTATTCTCCTCTCAAACTATATATCCTGACTGCAGCCTCCTCTCCCCACACTGTTCCCCATTCCCCCCACTCCCTCTCTTCACCCTAGGGTCCCGTGCTCCTCATCTTCCCCTCAGAATAGAGCAGGCCTCCCAGGGATATCAACAGAGCGCTGCCATTTCTACCATCAAATTGATCCCAAGTCAACTCACAGCCCTCCGTCTCTATGAACTATTCCCACCATAACTACGGCCATTTGTCTTCCCTCTTTGTCTTGCCTATCATGTGTTCTCCCTAAAGCAGTCAATAATTTCCGAATGTACCCCACCCTTCTCTCATTTGGAGCAACATGTGCACTCTAGCCTTAGCCGGATTTTCAAATCCCTCACTGATCTGGACTTACATTTCCTAAGAGTCACACCCGGACCACTCGTCACCCATGTTGCTTGCTCTGGCTGTACTGCCTCCCGCCTCTCTCTGTGGTTTCCAAGCTCATGGCGGTGCTCGCTCTTGCTGCTCCTCTGCCTGGGGTGATTTTGCAGCAAAGGTACCCGTCAGTTCTTTTGGCTGAATGAAAGATAGACTAATGGGTTCGGAGCTTCAGAACTGAGGCCACTGGCTAATCTCTCCCCATCTGTGAGGCTTGTTCCGGTAGACTACACTTGGCTCCCTATCCTTTCACACAGCCTCCCCTCACCTCTAAGACTGCTCACCCAGATTGTGCCGGCTGCACCCTTCGTGGGGTGGGGGCGGGGAGGAGCACATGTGCATGCCCGGTGTGGAGGTCAGAAATCAACACAGAGTGTCATTCCTCAGGAGCCACCTACCTTGGCTTTGTTTTTATGTTTTGGGTTTTGAGACAGGGTCTCTCGTGTGACCTGGGTCAAGCCCATCAGGCTAGGATGGCCGGCCAGTAAGCCCCACCTAGCTCTGCATGCCCAGTTCATGGATTAGAAGCACACACCACAACACCTGGCCTTTTTATACAGTCTCGGGGCGGGGATAGAAGTTCCTGCTTGTGCGACAACCAACAGAGCCATCTCTCCAGCTGGACCTTGTTGTCTTCTGATGCCAGTCCCTGCCGTCTTTATGTCCCTGATCCAATCCATCCCACACACCATCATCAACCCTCTTAACATCCTGTGGTTGCTATTGCTCTCCTGCTTAAGTCTGCATATATTTTCCGCAGCTTGCAGAGCAACGCTCACAATCCTTAGCCTGGACCACACAAGTCTTCACGATGCCTCAGAAAGCTGCCTCTGGATACAGACACCATGAGTGAGCCTGCTCCAGCAGCTGGGGCACTTGTCATGCAGCTCTCTCTCTCTGTCCTCTGTAACCCAAGCAGTTCTTAGAGATCACAGCTGATACTCAGTGGTACTCACTGTTCCCCACCCGAGAACAGCTGAGCAAGGCTCCACAGTGAGTGTCACGACAGGCGACTGAGCTGAAGCCAAGCACACTTCAGGATGGTTCTGAGTCCCCTCAGCATGAGCTTCTTCCAGAATCAGTTTGGAGTGTTTATCAAGTCTCCCTGATGACTTCCTCAGCAGAGTGGGAGGATTTTGATATGCGGCCTAGCATGTCTAGTCTCTCCTAACTGCCTCTCCTTTTTTCTAACATTAAAAAATATTTATTTTTATTATGTGTGTGTGTGACTCTCTTGGTTGCATATATATGTGCTTGACATGCATAGGGCACCTGTGGAAACCAGAAGAGCACTGGATCTCAGAGAACTGGAGTAACAAGACAGAGTTGTGAGCCTACATGTAGGTTCTGGGAAATGAACTCAGGTCTACTGTAAGAGCATCAAGTATTTTTAGCCACTGAGCCATTATTCCAGCCTCCAATTTGCCTTTCTTTTCTTTACTTAAAATTTCTTTTAAATTTTGAGATTATTTCCCTCTTCCCTTTCCTCACTACAAACCCTTTCTCATGCCCTTTCTCACTCTTTTCCCAAGTTTGCAGCCTCTTTTTCACATGTGCTTGTGTACATATATCTATACTTCTTAACATAACCTGCCCAGTCTGAATGCTCCTTGTATGCCTGTTTTCAGGGATGACGACTTGGTATTAGATAACCAGTTAGTATGCTCTTCCCTGGGTAAGGTTATTCCTCCAACTATAAGCATTCTTTAGTTTCCTATAGTTCTTGGCTTTTGATTCCAGTTAGTGTGGCCCATTGGTTCTGTATCTAAAATACTCATCACTAAGTACTCTGGCCGCATCCCAAATTCACTAGTTTAAGATGCAAGTTCCCCCATCACTCAATAGAGCAGCAGCTCTGATGTAGACCTTAGGCAAGGTCCATGGCAACATGCTAATATTATCTAATGTTGCACAAATTATCTCAGTTTTCATAGGAATCTTGTGAGGTGGGGACTGTCATTATTCATCTCCAGTTTACACATGGGGACACGGGAGCACAGGCAGCTGCAGCACTCTGCCAGAAATGGAAAACCAGAACACACTATGCTACTTAGAGTTCTGGCTTTGGCTGTTCTTTCCCCAGGGAACAGGAGGCTATGCATTTGTGGCTGATTATTCCCAAGAAAACATTTGACAACTTCTTGGCATTACCAATTTATTATTTTTTTTTAAAAAACTTGAAGACTGTTAGTGATGGGGGCCCCCAGAAGATACCAATTAACCAAGAGCAGAGTTGAAGTTGACAGGAACTGAACCCCCCTTCATCACTGCAGAAACACTGCCCTAACAGACTTTTTAACTCATCTGCCTACGCAGAGCTGGACCACACCGGATTTGCTTCAGAGGACATTGGGCCCTTCCAAGGCCCACTCTGTGTTTCTGTAGGTGCAGAGCCCCTGCATTAAAGAATGGCTACTCACCAACCTCATCAAGGTCCCACCCCTCCTCTCCATTAATATGGGCCAGATTGAAATCCCAGTCATAAAACAGCTCGGGTGAATGAGGAAGGCTTAATTTAAAAGCATTCATCCTCTGTCCACAGGAGCCTCTTTTCCATCCGTCTGTCATGTACCCTCTGCTGCTGCATTTTCAATGGACGCTAATGAGAGAATGTGCTATTCTTCCCAGGTGTCATATGTTTCCATTATGACCGTGGCTTTGGAAGAGAAAGAGGCATAAATGTTGAGGATCCCAGATACCTGTGCCAAGTAGAAAAGTCGGTGTTCAATTGTATGGGCAAGAGGGAGGCATCACGGATTCCGAGCAGAACACTGACATGGGACCTACTTTAGGAAGTCAATCTGGCAGTAATACATAGCACAACTTGGAACCGAGAAAGGCACAGTTGGTTGGTGTGCAGCACTGTGAAGCCAAGGGCGTGGAGGCGCTGGCACAGAACATGTGGCCTCCTCAGCACATCCCATCCTAATTGCTAAGAAGCCGGTCAAAGAGCACATCTAACCGATGATGGATTTGCATTAGGAGGCCAGAACTAAAATATGTGTCTACCCTGGGCTGCTTTTGTCTTCAGACAGCATATTAAGAAAAAGCTTCCATACATCTGTCATCCCCAAGCAAGTGGCCTCCTTGGAACACTAAATCTTCCGACTCAGGCTTGAATACCCTGGGCAAGCGACTCCACTTCGTAGGAACAGCAGGGCTAGCTCACCTTTCTTTCTGGTGTGTGATGCTGGCTCCAGGCACGGTTTTCTATAGGAGAATCCTTTCATGACTTCCCCCTCCCCACCCCCTGCTTTGACTCTGCCTCATCTTCGTCATTTAGCTCATAGCAATTTTTCTTGAATTCTGTCACCTTTTCTTTTCCATTTCATTGGTTTTAAAAAATATATAGTGTATGGCATTTCATTAAGACGTTTTCATATATTGCTTTCATTGATCCTCTTTCAAAACATCACTCCATCCCTCAGCCCAGTTCCTGCTGGACCCCTCATCTCTCCCAGTGACTCCCTTCTGCTTTCGTGTAACAGGAATTCTATCACTCCCTTCCTCTCTCTACCAACTTTCAACACCCTTAGCCATCAAGGAAACACAAATCCAAAGTGCTCTGAGAGCTCATCCCACCCAAGTCAGACATGTAAACAAGTGACAGCAAATGCTGATGAGGGTGTGGTGAAATAGGAACCTTTATATACTGCTGCTGGGGTTATAAACTGGCCAGCCACCGTGGATGCTAGTGTAAAGTAGATCTATCTAGTCTGTGAACCAGATCTGTCATTCCTGGTATACATTGAAATGGCTTATAAATCCTACCACTAGTCACAATAGCGGCCCTGTTTTCCATATCTCTCTGTGTGTCTTTGTTGTCATCTCAGGATTCCATTAATAAGAAATCCTCTTCTGTTTTTTAATTTAAAAAATTGCAGTACTAAAAACAAACTCAAAGCTTTGGCCACACTAAGCAAGAGTTGAGCCACCCAAACTCTCCTTTGACGACTCCTGGTGACAGGAAGCTCCACGGTGCTCTCTGTGGGTCCACTCACACAGCTCAGCATCACACATTATATTGAAACTGTCTGCTTCATGACTTCATGTGGCAAGACATTCCTGGATTTTCACTCCAGCACCTGCCTTGGTGAATACTTGCAGAAGTGACTCTCCTCCATGAAAGTCCGTCTCTCCGTCCCGCCCTCCCCATACCCAATGCCCACTTTGATTTCAAAAAAGAAATCAAAGTCTTCCCATGGACCCATTGTAACAGAGATCTGGCCAGTCAAGTGACGTTTCTCAGCCACCGTAGGAACCTAGCTTTCTTGTGAGTCCTTGATTAGCAGGGACTCTACTTTGCACAAAAGCAGCTTTTCTCCTTAAGGACGCTTGGGAAACACTTGGTGTCAAGGAGAGGCACGGTCCAAGGCCAGAGGCCGAATCAAACGCATCTCCTTTGCTGTATCCCTGAGTCACTGCGGCTGCAGGGATGAATCTTCAGTACCACAGAATTTCCTATTCTTACTATATCGAATAATCCCTGGGTAGTGTGCCCTAGTTCATAAGCTCCTGACCTCAGAAAAAATGAGGAGAGAAATCAGGTCCAATCCTTAATGACAAAACATTTTCTTTCTTCCTCCTCTAAAAGCCTCCAGCTCCTCCATGTTTTTGCTTTCTGGGTATGAAATTGCACTCTCAGAGGAAGAGGCTCATGGCTCCTTAGTTACATGCAAGGTATAAATAGACAAAATTTTTTCTGGTAAAATGCTAATGGGAGAAATTGATAAGATTGATTTGACGCGAATGTGATATCTGGAATTAAAGTTTTTAAATAGTGGAGAAGAATACATTTTTGAAAATGAGACAGCCACCAATGATTCATGAAGCTATTTTATGTCCTTAATATATACTGTGCCTCTTCTCCTATAGGCATAAGCAAATGTGTACAATTTACATATTAAATAATAGAGGGTGAGGAGACGCACTTTAGGTATACAAAAATATTATTGCCTTCATTACTGCTATTGCAAACTTGAGCAGTCTTTACTGGAATCTCATTATTTGCTTGGAGAAGTCTGCTGAGCTTGGCAATTTTCCACCATCATTATGAACTTCCCCATGTCAGGCAGCAAGGACTGTAGCTGAGAGAAGTAAGAGTAATGCAGACAACTGGTTAGAAAGGAAGTCTGTTTATTTTAGGGGTTTCTTGGACCTGCACTTTGAATCTTTTGACCACTAATTGCCTGAGCCACCTGTCCTGTGCCTCTGGTTTCTGAGACATAGTTGCTGTTTTCTCCACGGAGCTGTGAGGTAGTGGGATGATGACGAGATGCCAGAGTTCTTGTCAGCAGATTCTACTGTGATCGGTACGCATCATTGTCATGGACCAGCAGGTACTGCTGTGATCTGTATACATCGTTATCATGGACCGCAGTTCTCTGTTCTCATGGCTTACCAAGGAGTGACTGACTGGTTGCTGGCCCTGAAATGTTGACAGAGTTCAATTAAAGTGTGACAGAAAGGACTGCTTTGTCATGACAGCAAGACCCTTCTCCAACCGTGCTCAGTGTAGGATATTCATCCAACAGAGGAGGGAGGCGAAGACGAGTCGTGTGTGACCACTGCTATTTAGGACACTGTAGAGTTAACTTTAGATTTAAATTTTAATTTCTGGTTTTGACTCTGGTGCTTTCAGGGCACCAAGCAAAAGCCTGTGGCTTCCAGCCCCTTCCTTTCCTCATGTCAAACCGGAGTCCAGCTTCTCTTCTTGGTCTGTGGGTCATCCCACCCTCAATTCTAAGTGTACCAATAGGAAAGATAAAATGTCCAGGCCAGTGTTTGGTACCATCTGGTTTAGAAAACCATCCAAACAACCAAGGAGCCCAGACCAGCAACACCAGAGAATTCCCAAGGGTTCCTGAGCAAAGAGGTTTGACACAGATACCAACTCAGAGTGGGCAACTAAAAACATTTGGACTGACCTAGTTGGAGTTTAGCAGACGTGAACATTCCAAACACAACAAAGGGACATTTAAAAAATATATAATGAATCCAATTAGGAAGTTTTACATTTTTTAATTCAAATTTTTATTAACTTCATTAGCTTTAAAGTTTTTCTTTCCTTTTAAATTAATGCTACTGTGTTGAAAGACCCTAATTAGAGTTTCCTGTGCATTAAGATACCTGGCCCTTACAACATGAGACATATATACTGTTCTGCAATAAGACAGGCTGCCTTGCTTTGACTGTATCTTAGTTAGGATTTCTACTGCTGTGAGAAAACACCATATCCAAAGGTGATGAGAGGAGGAAAGGGTTCACTTCATCTTACTACTCTCAGGTCACATCTGTCACTGAGGGAAGTCAGGGAAGAAGCCAGAACTGAAGCAAAGGCCATGACAGAACCCTGCTTCCTGCCTTTTCCTACGTGGATTTCTTCCATAACTCGGGACTACCTATATAGGATTGTCAGAGGCCACCATGGCTGGTCCCACCACATCATTAATTAACCAAGAAGATGCCCTCAGAGTCTTTGTTCATAAGCAAATATCTCTGGGCAACAATCTCAATTTCAATTTTCCCTTCCCAAAAGACTGCATTCAGTATTAAGCTAACTAAAACCTAACTAGGAAAGGCCACAAAATGTTTGTGAATATTGTGTATATGGAAGGAGATGGGGATAAGGATGCATGAATTAATGGCTACCTAAAGATATGAGGCCTTCCAGAACATGGGGGCATTGGAGAAACATGATGGCTAATCCAAACTGTTCCCTTGACTTGATTTAGAGTGAACTAGGAGATCGGTGAGGCACACTTCTGACTTTCCTGAGACAGTTAATTGAGATGGATGAGCAATGCTGGATGTTGACACTGTCATCTCCAAAAGCTGGGACCCCAGATGGGACAGATGTAGAGAAAGGGAAACCCAGGTGAGCACAGCCATGCCTCCTCTCTGCTTCCTGACTGGCCACTGTATTAGTTACTTCTCTTGCGCCTGTGACAAAACACCTGGGAATAAGCAGCTTTAAGAACAGAGTTTGTTTCGGTTTAAAGCTTAAGAAGGTACGGAGCCCACCAATGCATAAGAACAGTAATGTGGGACATCAGTTCACAAACTGGCCACAATCAAGAACAGTGAGCAGGCAGGACAGGACAGGACAGGACAGGGTTAAAACTGGGTTATAAAACCTGAGGCCTGCCCCCTCACCACCCATCTCCTCTGGTAAGGTTCCACCTCCTAAGAGACTGCAGAGCCTTCCAATCTAGCACCGCCAGCTGGGGACCGAGTGTTCAAACACATGACTCTGTGGAAGACATGAAGGGGACAACTTTGCTCCACCACACAGTCTCTTGTACAATCTGTCACAAACTCAGCCTTCTGAAACAGCCAGGAAAATCCCCTGCTTTAGGCTGTTTTTCTCAAGTATTTATCACAGCAAGAGAGAGAGAGGCAAAAGAACAACCCTAGGACAAGGAAGAAGTTGACTGTTTGCAGTTACCACTGCCCACAATCCCTTTTCTGTCCATTATGAGTCCTAAAACACCATATACTTCAACAATGATCATAATAGCTATAATTTATGGAGCATTCATACTGTGTTACTCACTTCATATGCACTAATCTTACTAAAAGTATATAGCAATCCTGAAAGTATACTGTAGTTCTACTTTACTTGAAGAAAAAAAAAACGCCTAAGGAACAGAGCAGTTGAGTAACTTGCTCCGGATTGTCTAATTAGGACAGTAGGAAATGTCTGACCAGATAGAAATGAACACTTTGTGCAGTTACCTGTTGTGGCATTCAGGAAAATGGAAAATTTGGACCCTGGAGGTTTGAACAAGCAGGGGAACTGGCTAGGTTTCCAGCCTCGGGGCCATCAGTAATCTTTCCTCTACTTGCTGCTCAGAACATGTAGGAAATATCCCATTTGGATATGGCATCCTCTATGGCCTCTAAAGAGCCCTACGTCCTAGTATCCACACTTATGTAATCTCACCCTTTTTATTCTAGGGTTGGTCTCTGTAACCAAAAACAGACGGCAGAAGTGATGGAGTCATTGCCGAAGTGGATTACAAAGGACCGTGGCTGTTATCTGGATTGCTAGTATATATGTGCTCTCAAATTATAAGGTCTGCAGCAATCCAGACGCCATGGCATGAGGACACAGGGGCAGGCTAAGGAGTCACCACCATAATGAGGACCAGAAGCCTGCAGGCACCAGCAGGTGAGGGACTGAAGAAGACCAACAAGCAGGACAGCCATCTTGGAATCAGATTCTCCAACCCCAGTCAAGTTCCTAAGGGATTGCAGCCTGGCTGGCACTGGCTCACCATTCCTAAATTCACAGCTCTCAGGACCAGTGTGAGGTCATCAGCAGTGACTTAAGGTGCTGACTTCTAAGATAGCTAGTTATTTAGTAACACCTAACTAATATCTAAGGTGAGGAGAGACTCCATCAGTTGTCAGAGCCTCAGCAGTCTCCTAGGTGACTCCAGACGGTGCTGACTGAACAGTTAGGATTAATCATCACTGTTGGGTTGCAGTGAGGTTTCTTCAAGCCCAATTATGTCTTGCTTGTTCTGCTCAGATGCAAAGGCATTGGACGGAAGGTGTTTGTTGTTATTTTCGAACTGTGGCAAGCTACCTGAGAAAGCATCTTAGGCAGAGGAAAGGCTCATGGTTTGGGGGATTTCAATCCACGGTCAGCTCTCACCATTGGTATGACCCAGAGATGAGGCAGAGCACTGTGGTGCGGCAAGTGTGTGGCTGACAAAGTGACCCACTTCTTGGCAGCCAGAGCAGAAAGACCAAGTATGAGATGTGTTCTTCAAAGTCATGGTCTCCTCACACTCTGCTCCTCCACATCCTTCCCTACGTGCGGGCCTTCTTCCTGCCCTCAAATACCCCTCTCTGTTTCCTTGTTGTGTGTGCACATGTGTGAGGGCGGGCGTGTGTGTGTGTGTGTGTGTGATGTGTAGGTGTGTAATTGCAGGCATATAGAGATCAGAGGACAACTTTCAGGCGTCAGTTCTTACACCAGTCTTGTTCTGGGGCAGAGTCTCCCCCAGTCTTCCTGTCACTTCATTGTATACACCAGGCTAGCTGACCTGGTAGCTTCTGGGAGGTTTTCCTGTCTCTGGCTCCCATCTGGCCCCAGGAGTGCTGGGGTTACAAGTGCATCCAGCTTCCTGGGTGGGTTCCTGCAATCCAAACTCAGATAGTCTGGCTCACACAGCAAGCACTTTTACCCACTGAGCTATCTCCTTTATCCAGTTTCATTCTTTACAGATGAATAAAATTCATTTTCTTTATTCATTTCTCTGTTGATAGGCATCTGGGATGGTTCCATTTTTTAGCTATGGTGGATACTGCGGAATAACTGAGCATGGGCAAACATTTCTGTGTTCCCTGACTTGGAATCCTCCAGTTATTAACCCTGGAGTGACAAAGATAGATCAACATGGTTCTATTTTTAGGGGTTTTTGTTGTTGTTGTTGCTGTTTGTTATTGTTTTATTAGGAATTTGCTTTCCTTTCCTTTTGAAAGACACTGAGCTACCGGCCCCTCTGCTTCCTTTAGGCACTCCTTCCTTGGTTGGTACCCCTTGTTTTACCTCTTCAAGCCCCTGTGTCTGAGCAGAGCCTTCTGGAGCTACATGGTAATGAACAGCAAGCACACAGGGAGCTGTCCAGTTGAACACAGCCTCGCACTGCTGAGAACACCTTTACCCAAAGCCTTGGCTCAGCAAGCTGACATGCAGGAGAGGCAGCTGACAATGGGCTACCCTTAAACCTGCATGGACCCTCGTGTCAGTCCAGCCCAGTGTGACAGTTTGATAGGGTTGTAGATGCAACTCATTCTACCCAGCTTCACTTTCTTTCAGAGTTCTGCTAACTCCCTGTCCATACTTTGCATGGTGATAGTGGACCTGTGTGTTTACTTGCCTTCCCCAACTGTAATGGGAACTCCATATGGTCATAATTTGGGTTCAATTTTATTTAATCTGGAATATATAATATACAAACATAGATGTAGATAGATATAGATATAGAACATGAGACTAAATGAGATAATCAAATATGTCTAGAACTGGGAGATAATAGAGGTCACCTGTGATTTTTTTAATCTTTTTGTGTCACTTGACTGGATTTAGGGTCACCCAGAGAACACTTAAGCATGTCTCTGCATGGAGTGTCCAGAGACTTGTCTGAGGAGAGACAAACCACCCTGATTAGGTAGCACCATCTCTGCTATGGGATCACCACCCCTGAATATAGGAGCACCACCCATGAATATAGGAGCATCACCCCTAAATATAGAGAACCACGCTAAATATGGGAGCATCACCCCTGAATATGGGAGCATCACCCCTGATTATGGGAGCACCACCCCTGAATATGGGAGCACTATCCCTGAATGCAGGAGCACCATCCCTTGGGCTATGGTCATAAGCTGAATATAAAGAAGAAAACATATGCTGAGCACCACTCTCTGCTTCCTGTCTGTGAACTCAGCATAAGCAACTGCGTCCTGCTCCTCCCGCCACAGCCCTAACCCTTCTCACCACCATGCTTCACCACCGTGGACACTCTAGGACCATGAGTCATGATAAACCTCCCTTTGTTGTTTCTTCTTGTCATGGATAGAGTCACAACAACGAGAAAAGTAGCTAATCCATCCCCCTCTGAGCACAGCATGCTAAGAACTGTAGCCCTTTCTACTGCCTTTGGAAAATCACTGGTGTTTGACGACAAAGGGAAGAAGCTGTGTTTAAAGAGGAGCGGGAGAAGCCCAGATTATGCTTCCTTTTCTCTGGGTTAAATTCAGCTACTTTATCCCCAAAGGTTGACAAAATACTTCATATCACAGAACATTACTTCTAGAAACAAGAGGAATTTGCTAAAGCTGGCTTTGTTTTTGAGAATTCACGATGGAGACATTTTCTGTCTGCATTAAACAAGATAGGTAAGTTGGATCAAGAGCCCTCCCAGGAATCCAGACTCCTGTGGCTCATCAGTTTTAAGACAGGGCCTTTCCCACTGACATCTCCTGATGCCTGAAAGCAAGTTGTATCTTCCCGACCTGGGAACAGTTGGCTTTGTTATCACTGTTTTGCACCAAATTCTTGTGGACAGCTTCCGTCTTCACCACTTCGGTTGGTTACTTGTGATTCTTTGGGCTACGCCGTTGAGTCCAACTGTCCTGTGGCCAAATTTACAGAGGTCAGGTTGTGACTTGACTTTAAAACGGAAAGCTCTTGTGTTTATACAGAAAGACACGGAGACTCAACAGTGCTGCAGCAAATTGATGCCACTGAAACAAATGTCTGATACTGGAGCAATGACTGTGATTCCAGATGCTTTACAAGGCATGCTGGAGGGAGGACCCTCACAGTAGACGAGATTTGCTGTGTCAGTTTACAGATCCATACACAAAAAAACTGACATAAACCAGCAAGGAAACACCATCTTCAAAGTTTGCAGAAAGATGTCAACAGTTTAGGAGAGAATCCCAGAAGGAAATTGTTCAAGAAATTCGACATCTTGGTGCTCTGATGGTCCCAGTGGCACAAAAGTTGGCATTATGCACAAGAGCACAGATGTTGATAACTCTCAGTTGAAAGCAACTTTAGAAACAGAAACCTCTCTGATTTGGAGCAGATTTAGGAATTCTGCCTTTGGATGCATGCAGATGGATACCATAAAATATTATGTTTAAATAAATACAAAGTTTTTAGTTTTTTTAAGCTCTGAATAAAAAAATCAATATGGACCCGTGAGACAATTCAAGGAATAAAAGTGTCAACCCTACTGAGTCCAACATGATGGAAGGAAATAATTAACTTGCCCTCTGACACCATACATATGCAGTGGTATACACACACATACACACACACACACACGCGCGCACACACAAAGTAAATGTAATAAAAATGTTTAAATCAATGTGATTACACATTGCTCCACCAAAGTAATTAGCAGCATTTTTCCTGGTACATAAGTTATGGCATGCTAGATGTGGTTATTTATTCTTTATTTTTGAGGCTTATTTATTTTATATGTGTTTCTTTTATCTGCATGTATGTCTGTGCACCACATGCATGCCTATTTCCTGAGGAGGTCAGAAGAAGGCTTCATGTCCCTGGAACTTGAGTTATGGGTGATTGTGAACCACTGTGTCTATGTTAGAAATTGAACCCAGGTTCTCTGTAAAAGCAAATGCTCTTAACCAGAGAGCCATCTCCCCAGTCTACACATTTTATATTCTTATCACTTCCATTTTGTCTCATTTATTCTTCAATAAAATGTTTAGCTCATATTTTCTTTCTGTTTTTATTAAATTTTTTCATAGAATATATTTTGAGTATGCTTTTCCTTCCCCACTCCTCCCAGATTCTATTTCCCTATCTACCCAACTTTATGCTCGGTCTCTGTCTGTCTCTCTGTCTCTGTCTCTCTTCTTCTCTTTCAAAGAAAAAGGAATGCAAAAGTGAAATTCAAAACAAGCAAAAGACAAATAAAAACGCTAAAACACAACAAAAGCAATGCTGGCGTTCGTTGTTTCTGGATTTAAGTTACAGAAGCATCATGAGTAGTCTGGTAAAACAGTTGTTTTAGTCAGGACAGGGTACTGATGCACATTTAAGACATCAAAGGGATGGCTTTTCACATGTTAGAATTCTGCTGCTACTCCAGTGTGCTCAACGAGGTTCACGTATTGGAAACAGGCCTCAATGCAATACTGTTGGGAGGTGGGGCTTAACAAGAGGACGTTAGTCCTTAAATACCAGATTCACACCACCAGACCCACCACAGATTCACACCAGCAGACTCACCTACTGGTGATTATGGACCTTTTATCTTATGCTTAGCTTGGTTCTCAAAGACTCAGATACTTGGAACATTGAGCCCATAGGATGCTAAGGCAAGCCAGATAGACAGAGAGAGTCACATTCCTAGGGATATAACTAAAGGTGTTCACAATGGTTAAGGATGGCCTGAACTGCTCAATATGGTGGTCACAAGCAACACATGGCTATAGGAATTAAAACTTAACTCTTCAGACAAACTAGACTTATCTCAAGTACTAGCACCACCTGTAACTGACTGTCTTCCTGGATACCAAAACTGTAGAGCATGTCCAATACTGCGGAAATTTCTCATACATGGCATTGCTTTAGAAAAGACTAATGAGATGGCTCAGTGGTTATAAACATGTTCCGTTTGTACACAGGACCCGTGTTAGAAGGTCCCCAAAGGCCTGTAACTCTAGCTCCAGGGGATATGGCACCTTCTTCTGATTGTCGTAGGCACCTGCATTCACATGCACATACATAAAAATGTTTTAAAAGAAGAGTCTCTAAAAAATGTCTTTCTTCTACCCATGGAAATTGTGACAGAGCACTCATAAACACTCTTGTGGAGTCTCCGCCATCCTTTGGAATATGTTTTTGGTTTCTTGGGAGTAGAACTGTTGCTAGGAAACAGTGCAATGGGATCTGCCTTGGGCGAGCATGGACAGTGGTTTCAGTTCTTTGCTTGGACCACTAACCTAGGCAATTTGCTTGATTGGGACTTTTCACTTCTTCTGGCCTCGGTTTCTTCATCTTTTCATGCTCTGAGTGCTGCTCACTAAGCCATGGACAGCTACGATGTTCTGTGACTCTACTGAGCAGCTAGTGACTCTTATCTCCATGCCACCTGTGATTTCACGGCCCTGATGGAACCAGCATGGTAAAGGAACGCAGCCACAGGAGAAGAATCGGCAACAGACAAGCACATCCTCCCTCATGTGCGCTCTAGCAAGCTCAGAAGGCCAACTTCTCCCAGATGTGCCCTCATATTTGTGCATGTCTTTCTAGAAGGTAGGTACCTGGTGTTCTCGGCATCATTCCTCAACGTTTGGTGTAGAGAGTTATTTAAAAATACTTGAGGGCATCTGAATGAATCAGTTCTTCACTACAAAGTTTCCATCCCAACTACGTTGAGTACAAAACTTTCTGTCTCTTTGTCCCCCTGTCTCTCTCTCTCTCTCTCTCTCTCTCTCTCTCTCTCTCTCTCTCTCTCTCTCTCTCTCTCTCTCTCTCTCTCTTCCACCCTCCGTCCCTTCCTCTCTCTTTTACTCTCTCAACAAATTCCCCATTATATCTCTCTTGCTGGTGTTTGATATATGAAATGGTCTGTCAATAGGCTGAGTTTTAAGTCATAGGTTCTCAACCTGTGGGTCATGACCAACCTCTTTGAGGGATCCAGCAATCTTTTTCCAGGGATTGAATATCAGATATCCTGCATATCAGATATCTATAGTATAATTCATAACAGTATCAAAACTACAGCTATGAAGAAGCAATGAAAATAATTTTATGGTTAGGGTCACCATAACATGAAGAACTGTTATGGTGAAGGGTCGCATCATTAGGAAGGTTGAGAACCACTGACATAAGTTGTTCCTTTCTATTACATTTGATTGTTCTAAGGTATCTTTTCCATTTAGTATTTTTCTAAATCTTACTTTCTCTTTCCTGTGACAAAGCAGCTACAAGACCTCAGTATCTGATGTTATTTTGAGAAACTTTCTTCAATACATCAGGTCCCTCTGAAGCCCACAGCTACCAATTCCTCATTCAAAGATCCTTGGGTCTTTAAATAAGTACCCCTCACTGTATTAGGCTCTCCTCTTGTTTTATAGCTTATTCTCAGAGTAAAGATACCTAATATACCATAGGCAAGAAATCTAGGTGGACCTTTCTGGGAACCAGGCTCTCTTTGCTGCCTCACTAAGGTGTTGTTTTGCAAAACTCTCCCAACAGAGAAGGAGGCTCACCAGAAAAGACATGCTCACTTCGTAGGTGATATTTCTAGTCACTTACTGAACTGTGATCCTTTGGAATTTTAAAGAGAACTCCATAGTCCTCCCCTGAAGAGTAATATTTAATTCATGAATTATTTATTTAGCAACTCCATGGCTTGATACTGTAGAGAATCCCATAGTAAGTAATAGTGGAATCTGCCTTAAGATGGCTTGTAGTCTAATGGAAATGAACTACAAACACAAATAACCACATTGTAGAATAGGAAGTGGCACTAAAGATAAAATAAATCTTGTTAAGCAATCTCAGAGGGCAAGAAGCATTACCTACGTGTTTACTCAGGAAGGTTTTATCTTTTGGGCCTGCATTTTAACGGAGAGTTGAATTTCAACTTGATGTGATCAGTATAACAAGGTTAACATTCTAAGTCAACTCATGATCGCTTGAGGGGAGTGGTAAAATTTCCCCATTTGGCTAGAGCACAAATGTGGTGAGAAATTGGTGAGAGGAATTTGAAAGGAAAATTCACATTTTCTTGAAGCCCAACTCAAGGCTCTGTTTGCAAGTAATGGTGATGTACTGGCGGCATTTTACTAGGGGATAACCCGGAAAAAGCTTTAAGATTAGCCTGGAAAGCTTTCCTAAGGGAACTGGGTGAAGAAAATCTTGAGTGTAGTGGTCACCTTATATTAAATAAAAAGCAAACAAACCCAAGCCCCCTTATAGACTTAGCAGTCTACCCGTCGCTCCCATAACATGGACAAGGCCCTGATATCCTCATCAGGGACCCACTGGTTCAGACTCTACTCTCTGGAAGGACAAGCATAATTAGCAGAGGAGTAATAGAAAAGACAGCACAGCTCACTTCTGCTCACATCTCATTGGCAGGGCAAGGAGTAAAGGGAAGAGTTGAAGGAGGGATGATGTTGTGAGGTAAGTCAGCAGATGGACAGTGCTGCAGAAAGAATCACAACGAGGACACAGCAGGGTGGGCTAGGACATGATAGCTAACAGAGAAGGTGAGTAAGACGGACTAAGATGGAAGATGGTTAGGGCTGGAGCTGTCACTGGCAGTAGATATCCAGAGTGCAGAACACAGTGCATCGCAGGCGCCCTCTTTTTGTAAAATGGGAGTGATATCTATCTACCCCACAGGGTTGTTGTGGGGATTAATAGAGACAGTGCCTATAAAGCATGCAAGGCACTTGAAGAAGGCACTTTTAAATACAAAATAATATCTGTTAAAGTTGGCTTATTTTGAAAACCATTCTAACACAAAAGAGAACAGGAAGTCACCTGCTCCTGCCCCTTATTGGAAAGATTCTTTCCTTGTTCAGTCACCAAAGCGCAATAGATCACTCAACAATTCACTTTTCGTGGAACAGAATATTTGTTTAACTATGTAAAGATGAGTTGCTGTTTGACCTTGCCTGTCTAAGGCACCTGGTCTAATAAAAAGCTGAATGGCCAGTAGATAGGCAGAGGAGGAACAGGCAGGGCTTGTGGGCAGAGAGAAAAGGGAAGCCAAGGTCCAGCCAGCTGGGGACCAGCCAGCCAGCCAGGGCCCAATCAACCAAGAGTCAGACCATCAGCAACCAGCCAGTCAGGTGTGGAGGAAGCAGGAAAGCAGAATGGACAGGACATAAATGAGGTAAATGAGCCTCAGGCAGCACATAGACTATAGAAATGGGTTAATTCAAGTAAAAAAACTAGCTAGAAATAAATCTAATAAGAAATAATAAATTTCTGTGTCATGATTTGGGGACTGGCAGTCCAAGAAAAACTAGCTATATTTGGCACCCAATATGGGAGCATGTATTCCTGAGAAAGTTGTAAAAAACCCCAAAACCCAACAGGGCTTCCTGGTGGTTCAGTTCTTTTTTTTTTTCCAGTTTAAATATAGATAAGAAACGAGGTTGCTTCACAAGTCAGTTCCAGGTCCCTCTCCCATTCCCTCCCCTCCTCCCGTGCCCTCCCCCCAACCTCCCACCCTGTTATCCCCTCATTCCGCCAGGGAGGGTGAGGCCCTCCGTGGGGGTGTCCATAGTCTGTCATTTCATATAGGGCAGGACCTAGACCCTTCCCCAAGAGTTCAGGGTGAGAGTGCACATCACATTGTTCTATGGGAGTCCAAAGTCCGTGTGTATACTTGGGATGGGTACTGATCTGCTGCCCAAGGCTCAATAGATTCCCTAGGCCTCCTCACTGACACCCAGATTCAGGGGGGTCTTGATCAGTCCCATGCTGGATTCCCAGGCTGATGCCTGGGATTCAAGAGTTAACCTTTGTCTGGTCAGCTGTTTCTGGGGGTTAAACCAGCCCAGTCTTAATCCCTTTGATCATCAGTCCTCCCTCTCTGTTACTGGCTTTCTTGAGTTCAGCTCAGTACTTAACCAAGGGAGTCTGCCTCTTCTTCGATCAGCCACTAAATGAAGTTTCTGTTTCCCAGACTCTCTGGCCATAGGATTGTAGGCTGGCACTCCCCAGATCTATGTCTAAAATCCATATAAGAGAGAGTACATGCCATGTTTCTCTTTTTGTGACTGGGTTACCTCACTCAGGATGGTTTCTTCTAGTGTCATCCATTTGCCTGCGAATCTCATGATTCCATTATTTTTTTCTGCTGAATAGTACTCCATTGTGTAGATGTACCACATTTTCTCTATCCACTCTTCAGGTGAGGGACATCTAGGTTGCTTCCAAGTTCTGGCTATTACAAATAAAGCTGCTATGAACATAGTGGAACAGACATCTTTGTTGTATGAATGGGCATCTTTTGGATATATGCCTAAGAGTGGAGTTGCTGGGTCTTGTGGTAGGTTTATTCCCATTTTTCTGAGGAATCTCCATACTGATTTCCAAAGTGGCTGAACCAGTTGGCACTCCCACCAGCAATGGAGGAGTGTCCCCTTTCACCACGTCCTCTCCAGCATAAATTGTCATTGGTGTTTTTGATTTTAGCCATTCTGACAGGAGTGAGATGGTATCTCAGAGTTGTTTTGATTTGCATTTCCCGGATGGCTAAGGATGTTGAGCACTTTCTCAAGTGCCTCTCAGCCATTTTAGACTCCTCTATTGAAAACTCTCTATTTAGTTCTGCAGCCCACTTTTTAATAGGGTCCTTTGGTGTTTTGGAGACTTGCTTCTTGAGTTCTTTGTAAATTTTGGAGATCAACCCTCTGTCAGATGTGGGATTAGTAAATATTTTTCCCATTCTGTGGGCTGCCTTTTTGTCTTGCTGACAGTGTCCTTTGCCTTACAGAAGCTTCTCAGTTTCAGTAGGTCCCATTTATTAATTGTTGATCTCACTGTCTGTGCTACTGGTGTTATGTTCAGGAAGCTGTCTCCTGTACCAATTCGTTCAAGGGTACCACCCACTTTCTCTTCTAAGAGGTTCAGTGTGGCTGGATTTATGTTGAGGTCTTTGATCCATTTGGACTTAAGTTTTGTGCATGGCGATAAACATGGATCGATCCGCATTCTTCTACATGCCAGTCTCCAATTATGCCAGCACCATTTGTTGAAGATGCTTTCTTTATTCCATTGTATATTTTTAGCTTCTTTGTCAAAGATCAGATGTTCGTACGTGTGTGGGTTAATACCCGGGTTTTCAATTCGATTCCATTGGTCTACCTGTCTATTTTTGTGCCAATACCAAGCTGTTTTCAGGACTATACCTCTGTAATAGAGCTTGAGGTCAGGGATGGTGATGCCTCCGGACGTTGCCTTGTTGAACAGGGTTGTTTTGGCTATCCTGGGTCTTTTGTTTTTCCATACAAAATTGATTATTGTTCTTTCAAGGTCTGTGAAGAATTGTGCTGGGATTTTAATGGGGATTGCATTGAATCTGTAGATTGCTTTTGGCAGGATTGCCATTTTTACTACATTGATCCTACCTATCCAAGAGCATGGGAGATCTTTCCATTTTCTGATTTCTTTCTTTAAAGATTCAAAGTTCTTACGATACAGGTCTTTCACTTGTTTGGTTAGCGTTACCCCAAGGTATTTTATGTTGTTTGTGGCAATTGTAAAGGGTGATGTTTCTCTGATTTCTCTTTCAGCCCTTTTATCATCTGTATATAGTAGGGCTACTGATTTTCTTGAGTTGATCTTGTAGCCTGCCACTTTGCTGAAGGTGTTAATCAGCTGTAAGAGTTCCCTGGTAGAGTTCTTTGGGTCATTGATGTAAACTATCATATCGTCTGCAAACAGTGAAAGTTTGACCTCTTCCTTCCCAATTTGTATCCCCTGATCCCCCTTTGTTGTCATATGGCAATAGCTAGAACTTCAAGTACCATGTTGAAAAGGTATGGAGAGAGTGGACAGCCTTGTTTTGTTCCTGATTTTAGAGGAATTGCGTTGAGTTTCTGTCCATTTAGTTTGATGTTGGCTGTTGGTTTACTGTATATAGCTTTTATTATGTTTAAGTATGTCCCTGTTATCCCAGCTCTCTCCAAGACCTTTATCATGAAGGGGTGTTGGATTTTGTCAAAGGCTTTTTCAGCATCTAGTGAGATGATCATGTGATTTTTGTTTTTCAGCTTGTTTATATGGTGGATTACGTTGATGGATTTTCGTATGTTGAACCATCCCTGCATCCCTGGGATGAAACCTACTTGATCGTGGTGAATGATTGTTTTGATGTGTTCTTGGATCCGATTTGCCAGTATTTTATTGAGTATTTTTGCATCAATGTTCATGAGGGATATTGGTCTGAAGTTCTCTTTCTTAGTTGTATCTTTGTGTGGCTTGGGGATCAAGGTTATTGAAGCCTCATAGAAAGAGTTTGGCAAAGACCCTTCTGCTTCTATTGTGTGGAACACTTTGAGAAGAATTGGTATAAGCTGTTCTTTGAATTTCTGGTAGAATTCTGCACTGAGGCCATCTGGACCTGAACTTTTTGCTTGGGAGACTTTTCATGACAGCTTCTATTTCCATAGGGGTTATAGGTCTATTTAAATTGCTTACCTGTTCTTGATTTAGTTTTGGCAAATGATAGCTGTCCAGGAAGTCATCCATTTCCTTTAAATTTTCGAATTTTGTGGAGTACAGGTTTTCAAAGTATGACCTAATGATTCTCTGGATTTCCTCAGAGTCTGTTGTTATGTCCCCATTTTCATTTCTGATTTTGTTAATTTGCGTGTTCACTCTCTGCTGTTTGGTAAGTTTGGACAAAGGTTTGTCTATCTTGTTGATTTTCTCAAAGAACCAACTCTTCGTTGCATTGATTCTTTGTATTGTTTTCCTGGTTTCTACTTTATTGATTTCAGCCCTCAATTTGATTATTTCCTGGCGTCTACTCCTCCTGGGGGAGTTTGCTTCTTTGTGTTCTAGAGCTTTCAGCTGTGATGTTAATTCTCTGGTATAACTGTTCTCCTGTTTCTCCATGTGAGCACTTAGTGCTATGAACTTCCCCGTAGCACTGCTTTCAAAGTGTCCCATAGGTTTGGGTATGTTGTGTCTTCATTCTCATTGAATTCGAGGAAGTCTTTAATTTCTTTTTTTATTTCCTCTTTGACCCAGGGATGGTGCAGTTGAGCATTATTCAATTTCCATGAGTTTGTAGGTTTTCTGCAATTTGTGTTGTTGTTGAATTCTAATTTTAAAGCATGGTGGTCTGATAAGATGCATGGAGTTATTCCAATTTTTTTGTAGCTGCTGAGGTTTGATATGTTGCCAAGTATGTGGTCGATTTTTGAGAAGGTTCCATGTGGTGGTGAGAAGAAGGTATATTCTTTTTTATGTGGATGAAATGTTCTATAGATATCTGTTAATCCCAGTTGGGTCATTACTTCTATTAGATCCTTTGCTTCTTTGTTGAGTTTCTGTCTGGTATTCCTGTCTAGTGGTGAGAGTGGTGTGTTGAAATCTCCCACTATAACTGTGTGGGGCTTTAGATGAGATTTAAGTTCTAATAATGTTTCTTTAACGAATGTGGATGCCTTTGTATTTGGGGCATAGATGTTCAGGATAGACACTTCATCTTGGTGGGTTTCACCTGTGATGAGTATGTAATGACCTCCTTCATCTCTTTTGATTGATTTTATTTTAAAGTCTAGTTTGTTAGATATTAGGATTGCTACCCCTGCTTGTTTCTTGGGTCCATTTGATTGAAAAATTTTTTCCCAACCTTTAACTCTCAGGTAATGTCTGTCTTTGAGGATGAGGTGTGTTTCTTGTATGCAGCAGAAGGAAGGGTTCGGTCTTCGAATCCATTCTGCTAGTCTGTGTCTTTTTATGGGTGAGTTAAGGCCATTAATATTGAGGGATATTAATGACCATTGATTGCTCATCCTTCTTCGATTTGCGATGGTTGTTGTTGGTGGAATTATGTGTGGAATTTCACCCCTTTGTTCTTTTGGCTGTTGGTAGAGAGGGATTCTCTAATGCTTATGTTTTTCTGGTTGTAGTTAGCTTCCTTGGGTTGGAGTTTTCCTTCCAAAATTTTCTGTAGGGCTGGGTTAGTGGACACATATTGCTTGAATCTAGTTTTGTCATGGAATATCTTGTTTTCTCCGTCTATAGTAATTGAGAGCTTTGCCGGGTATAGTAGTCTGGGCTGGCATCCATGGTCTCTTAGTGTAGGTAGAATATCTATCCAGGACCTTCTGGCTTTCAGAGTTTCCATGGAGAAATCAGGTGTAATTCTGATAGGTCTGCCTTTATATGTTACTTGACCTTTTTCCTTAGCTGCTCTTAATATTCTTTCTTTATTCTGTATGTTTGGGGTCTTGATTATTATGTGGCGAGGGATTTTTTTGTGGTCCACTCTATTTGGTGTTCTGTAGGCTTCTTGTACCTTCATTGGCATGTCTTTCTTAAGGTTGGGAAAGTTTTCTTCTATGATTTTGTTGAATATGCCTTCTGCCCCTTTGAGGTGGATTTCTTCTCCTTCTTCTATACCTATTATTCTTAGGTTTGGTCTTTTCATGGTGTCCCATATTTCCTGGATGTTTTGTGTTAAGGATTTGTTGGATTTAAGGTTTTCTTTGGTTGATAAATCCATTTCTCCTAGTGAATCTTCAACACTTGAGATTCTCTCTTCCATCTCTTCTATTCTGTTGGTAATGCTTGTATTGGTAGTGCCTGACTGTTTGTCCAGCTTTTCTATTTTCTGCCTTTCTTCAGATTGTGTTTTTTTTTAATGTCTCTATTTCAGTTTTCAACCCTTGCAGTGTTTGCATTGCTTCTTGCAATTTTCTGTTTATCTTTTCGTCCGTTTGTTGCCTTTTATGAATTTTTTGCTTTGTTCTTTCTTCCATTTCTTGCATTTTTTGGTTTGCTTTTTGTTCCATTTCTCGCATTTTGTGCTTTGTTTCTTCTTCCATTTCCTGCCTTTTTTGGTTTGTTTCTTCTTCCATTTTTTCATTTTTTGCTTTGTTTTTTCTACCATTTCTTGCATTTTTTGCTTTGTTTCTTCTTCCATTTCCTGCCTTTTTTGGTATGTTTCTTCTTCCAATTCTTGCATTTTTTGCTTTGTTTTTTCTTCCATTTCTTGTATTTTTTGTTTCATTTCTTCTACCATTTCCTGCCTTTTTTGGTTTGTTTTTTCTTCCAATTCTTGCATTTTTGGTTTGTTTTTTCTTCAATTTCTTGCATTTTTTTTGGTTTGTTTTTTCTTCCATTTCTTTGAGGGATTTTCCTATATCCTCTTTTAGGGCCTCTATCATTTTCATGAAAGTGCTTTTAAGGTCATTCTCTTCTGCTTCGTTCGCATTGGAATGTTGGGGTCTTGCTGGTGTGGAGTCTCTAGAATCTGGCGGTGTCATATTTGTTTTTCTGTTGCTGACTGTGTTTTTGTATTGTCTCTTTCCCATCTCTTCTTCTAGAAAGAGCCCCTTACTGGTCTGGGGACCAGAGTTCCCTTTTGGTGGGTGCTAGCAAGTCCAATAATCTGGTGGTTCTTCTATTCCTTGTCCAAATGCTGGTTCCGTGGGTGGAGAAGAAGAACAGGAATCTGGGGCGCTTAGCCTCCTACCTGGTCCCCTGGACCCTATGCTGGGTCCTGTTGTACCTGATCCAGAACAGCTACTCCCCTGGTCTCCCTGCCTCCTCTGGTTTCCTGGTCTCATTGGTGGGAGAGAAGATCTGGAGTCTGGGGTGCTTGGCTCCCGCTGGGATTGGGAGCTCTGTGCAGTTCCCAGGCGATCTGCAGGCACTGGAACACAGGCCGGGAAGCCAGCCTGTTTACCTGATGCTGCCGGAGGAACCGGTGGTTCAGTTCTTATAGCATGCAGAAGTGTAGCTCTGTCATACACCAAGGACTTGAGCAGCCAGCATATTAAGTAGAAACAACAGGCTAAGTAAAAAAAATGCCTGCCATAATGTGAGCACTGACTTCCTAGGGATAGGCAGTTAAATGCAGCTCCCGGTTAAACACAGTTCCCAGTTGAACTCAGCTCTCAGCCAGACCCATGGGGGTAAAGCTCAGCTCTCACAGGCAGGGCCAGCTGCCAATGCAAAGGCACTTGATGAGTTTGCAGTTTGCCTCATGCTGTCAAAGAATGCTACAGGTGCACAGTAAAGCAGGCGAGAGAGAGAGAGAGAGAGAGAGAGAGAGAGAGAGAGAGAGAGAGAGAGAGAGAAAGGGGGGAGGAAAACTCTAAACAGGTTACAGTATGTTTTAAAATGTGTGTAGGTGCTTGAGAAAGAAACCAAAATGGGTATTGACAGTCATAGGAAAAAAATAAATAGTTTAAAAATAATAGTAAAGTCTGTAAAGACAGAGTAAAGTAATATAAAGGGGAAATTTCACATAAAGATAGGAAATACACAGTGTGTCTGGAACCTGTATGGTAGTATGCTGAATTTGAATTTTTATATGCTAATGAGCAAATGCTAGCTGCTGAGAGACATGGGATTGAAAAGGGGACTGCTTAGTTAAATCAGACTAGATGCTGATTTAAAGTTAATGTCTTAACTTTAAAATGGAATTGAGAAAACATAGTGCATTTGGGGAGATATTATTCTTTTACTTCCACAAGAAATGAAAGACTGTAGATTCCCTCAAGGTTAAGAGATCATATTTGATCAGGGGAGAGCTCCTGACTGCATACATAAAGAAATAAATCAAGAAAACTACAAAACAGGTGACATATATGTTGATCATTCTTCATGGGAACAGTTCTGAGACTGGACAACAAATGTTACAACCAGTTTTTCGAACAACTTGACCACTATTTCAACTTTCTCAGGGTCCCCTAAAGATGCTGCCACCCCCCAGAAAACAGGCATCAGTCTAGAGAACACAATATCCATATTCCCAAAAGGTGTGGTAGGTGGTTTTAGTCATTCAGTTTGTCATCATTGGAGGGGGGTGATAATGTAATGTAGTATAGAAATGCAACTATTAGCCTCATTGGATTTTGGTATACTGACATAAATTCAAAGTTTTTGTTATTCTGTTACTTTTGTTTGGGGTACTGTGCTTATATGCAGCTCACTTAAAATGTGATGTATAATTAAGAAATGCATGTTAGTGATAGTCATCTATAGCAGTCAAACTTGTAGTCATATTAGGTATGCTTTCAGGGTTAGACAGAGATATTTTAGACAGGTAATTTGTGGCCACTTCAGAGAGCTAAAGAATATGGCATTTAATATTTTTAATAATCTAACACTTTTATGACAAGGAGACATGTCTGCTCCTCACAGTAACAATCTACTTCATAAAAGGATGATGGGCATAGAAAAACCTCCATTTAGAGTTTAGTTTCAATATGGCAAAGTTAACCATTTGAGCAAGAAACTGTCATTGCATTGACTACTAACAGTATATTATCCAAACTGGAGGGTCAGAACATGAAGGAAAGTGAGTGTTGAACTTTGCCAAGACAAGGCAGTACAGTCCTTCAAAAATCCCTCCTTCATAAAAAAGTCTGCCAGATGTTCTAGGCCTGTAGACCGAAGATGGATGTCCCAATGTTGCAGAGGAACTTTAGGTGACTGTCTAGGCAGCCAGATGTCTTTGTCATTTCTATAATTTTGGAAGTTGTTTGCTCTGTGCTTCCCCTTTACTCAGGTAATATTCTATCTTTCTAGGATCCCTGATGAAATTGAAGAATAGACAGTTATAGTTACAGTTTTCCTTAGTTATGACAGGAGGCAATTTAGGTACAAAACTTTGGACTTACCAAGATAGGATGAATAATGGAGCATTTTCTCTGAATTTGTCAAATACAAATAGACTGGATATTGTAAATGTAATTCTTATTTGATTGTTCTTATTGTATATAGTTTTACTTTGTCAAAGTTAAAACCTTTCTTTTTATTTAGACAAAAGGGGAGGATGTTGTAGAATAGAATATGTGTTTATGTAAAGATGTATTGTATTTGTTTATGTTGTAGAATATTTGTTTAACTATGTAAAGATATGTTGCTTTCAGTTATGCTGCATTTGTTTATCTATGTAAAGATGTGTTTTTCATTGCCTGCTTAAGACACTTGATTGGTCTATTAAAAAAACTGAACAGCCTAGCTGAATGGCTAGACAGAGGAGGGAGGGATAGGCAGAGCTGTCCTGGAATTCATATTGTAGATCAGACTGACCTCGAACTCACAGAGTTCCACCTGCCTCTGCCTCTCAAGTGTTTGATAGCCTACAAAGTGCCTTCCTGCACCAAAGATGCTGGAACATAGGGGTAAAGGCTCCATGTAGACACCAGATCAACTTCTTCATGTTCAATGAGTTGTACGGTTGCTGTCCTTACAGTGGAGCCCACTGTCAGTTTGCAGAGAGCAACCCTTTGTCTTAGCAACAGCCTGGGCTGTTTGGGGATTTCTTGGCTAACAATTAAACTGAATGCAACCTAGTCCCAACTGCTGGAAGCCTCACCTGGCAAAAAGAAATAGCTGGCTGAAACTCCGTATTCCCAGGTACCATAAGTCATATAGACACGCCATATTCCCTGTTACTATTAAGCCTCATTAGGATCATCTTCATAGATTCCAGGCAGTTTCTTCTGCACTAGGTTTCCATACCACTCCTCAAAAGCCCACTGATTCCAGCAACCTATGCACTGTCTCCATCTACATCCTTGCACTCCTACAAGCAATGGAGTATCGTGGAATATTATTTAAAGAATGTGTTACATTTGTTTATGCCATGGAACATTTGTTTAATTATGCAAAGATGTGCTGCAGTCTTTTATGTTGCATTTATTTATTTCTGTGAAGCTACCTTACTTTGCCTGGCTTAAAACACCTGACTGGTCTAATAAATAGCTGAACGACCAATGACAAGGCAGGAGAAAGGATAGGTGGAGCTGGCAGGCAGAGAGAATAAATGGGAGGAGAAATATGGGAGCAACAGAAAAAGGAGGAGGACATCAGGAACCAGCCACCCAGAAACAGAACGAGGATAGAGAGGGGGGCAGAAGGAGGGAGGGAGGAAGAGAGGGAGGGAGGTAATAAAGGGCAATAAAATCCCAGAGGCAGAAGATAATCAGGATAATTTAAGAAAAGCTGGCTAGAAACAGGCCAAGCTAAGGCCTGGCATTTATAAGTAAGAATAAGACTCTTATTTATTTGATAGATGGGTGGTGGGCTCCCAAGAGAGCAAAGAGTAAAGAGCCAAAGGACTTTTTAAAAAAATACCAACTACAAAGGAGGACTGGTCCCCTTGTTCTATGTCCTTACCAGCATGAGCTATCACTTAGGTTATTGATCTTAGGCATTCTGGCAGTTGTAAGGTGGAATCTCAAAGACATTTTGATTTGCATTTTGCTGATGGGTAGGAATGTTGAACATTTCTTTAAGTGCTTCTCAGCCATTTGAATTTCCTCTGTTGAGAATGCTCTGTTTGGGTATGTACCCATTTTTTAATTGGATTATTTGGATTTTTTGATATTTAGTTTCTTGAGTTTTTTGTATACTTTGGACATTAGTCTTCTATGGGAGGTAGAGTTGGTAAAAATCTTTTCCCGTTCTGTAGGCTGCCACTTTGTCCAGTTGATGGCATTCTTTACCTTACAGAAACTTTTCAATTTCCTGATGTCCCACTTATTACTTGTTGATCTGAGTGTCTGCACTATCAGTGCTCTGCTTAGAAAGTCCTCTCCCATGCCATGTTCAAGGTTATCTCTCACTTTCTTTTTTTATTAGGTTCAGTGTATCTGGTTTTATGTTGAGGTCTTTGATCTGCTTAGACTTGAGTTTGTGCTGGGTGATAAATATGGATCTATTTGCATTCTTCTACATACAGACATCCAGTTTAATCAACACCATTTGTAGTACATGATATCTTTTTTCCAGTGTGTATTTCTAGTTTCTTTGTCAAAAACCAGGTGTCCATTGATATGGGGATTTATGTCTGGATCAATGTGTCTATTTTCATGTCAATACTTTGTGTTTTCATTACTATAGCCTTGTAGTACAGCTGGAAATCATGAATAGTGAGACTTCTAGGAGTTCTCCTATTGTTTAGGGTTGTTTTAGCTATCCTAGGGTTTTGTTTTTCCATATGAAATTGATGTATCCTTTAAAGGTCTGTAAATAATTGTGTTGGAATTTTAATGAGGATTGCGCTGAATCTGTAGATTGTTTTTGGTAGGGTGGCCACTTTTACTGTGTTAATCCTACAAGTCCAGAAACATGGGGGATCTTTCTATCTTATGATATCTTCTTCCATTCTTCCATCTCTTTCTTCAAGGACTTAAGTTTTTATCATACAAGTCTTTCACTTGCTTGGTTAGAGTTACTCCAAATTATTTTGTATTATTTGAGGCTATTGTGAGTGGTGTCATTTCCCTAATTTCTTTATCAGTCCTTTTGTCACTTGTATATAGGAGGGCTAATGACTTGTGAGTTAACCTAGTATCCAGCAACTTCGTTTAAAGTGTTTACTAGCTGTATGAGAGAATTCCCCTGTGCATTTCTAAGGTCACTTATGTGTACTATTATATCATCTGTAAATAACAATACTTTAACTTCTTCCTTTCCAATTTGTATCCCCTTGATCTCCATCAGTTGTTGTATTGCTCTAGCTAAAATGTCAAGTACTATACTGAATAGACATGGAGAGGGTGGGCAGCCTTGACTTGTTTCTGATTTTAGTGGAATTGCTTTGAGCTTCTCCCCATTTAATTTGATGTTGACTAGGTGTAGGCTTGCTGTTAATTGCCTATACTATGTTTGGGTATGTACCTTGTAAGCCTAGTATCTCCAGGACTTTTATTATGAAGGGGTGCTGGATTTCATCAAAGGCCTTTTCTGCATCTAAAAAGTTTATCATGTGTTCACTCTTCTTTCAATTTGTTTATATTGTGGATTTTATTTACTAATTTTCATATATTGAACTACCCCTGTATCTCTGGGATGAAGCTTACCTGATCATAGCAGATGATTTTTTTGGTGTGTTCTTGGATTCAGTTTGAAAGTATTTTATTAACTATTTTGCTTCTATATTCATAAAGGAAATTTGTCTGTAATTAACTTTCTTTGTTGAGTCTTTACATGGTCTGAGTATCATGGTATCATAAAATGAATTAGGCAGTGTTCCTCTGTTTCTATTTTGTGGAATAATTTGAGAAGTATTGGTGTTAACTATTCTTTGAAGTTTGGTAGAATTCTATATTAAACCCATTTGGCTCTGGGCTTTTTTTTTCTTTTTGGTTGGGAGTCTTTTAATGACTGTTTCTATTTCACTTGGGGTAATAGATCTATTTAATTATTTATCTGATCTTGATTTAACTTTGGTAAGTGGTGCCTATCAAGAAAAGTATCCACTTCGTTTAGATTTTCCAATTTTGTGAAGTACAGGTTTTTAAAGTATGTCCTTATAATTCTCTGTATTTTTCCATGTCTATTTTATGTCTCCATTTTCATTTCTGATTTTTTTTAATTTGGATATTCTCTATTTGTCTTTTAGTAGTTTGGGTAAGGGGTTTATTCATCTTGGTGATTTTCTCAATGAACCAACTCTTTGTTTCATTGATTCTTTGTATTGGTCTGTTTCTGTTTTATTGATTTCAGCCCTCAATTTGATTCTTGATGGCTACTTCTCTTGAGTGTGCTTGCTTCTTTTTTCTCTAGAGATTTCAGGTGTGCAGTTAAGTTGCTGGTGTGAGATCTCTAATTTTTTTATGTAGCCACTTAATTCTATGTTTTATTGTGTCCCATCAGTTTAGGTATGCTATGTGTTCATTATCACTGAATTCTAGAAAATGTTTTTTCTTTCTTATTTCTGTCTTGACCTATCATTTCATTCAGTAGAGAGCTGTTCAGTTTCCATGAGTTTGTAAGTTTTCTATATAGCTGTAATTAGTGGTGGTCTGATAGAATGCAGGGAATTACTTCAGTATTCTTGTATCTGTTGAGGCTTGCTTTGTGTTTGAATGTGTGATAAATTTTGGAGAAAGTTCCAGTAGGTGCTGAGAAGAAGGTATATTATTTTGTGTTTAGGTGAAATGTTCTGTAGATATCTACTAGGTCTATTTGCTTTATAACTTCTGTTTGTTCCAGTATTTCTCTGTTTAGTTTTTGTCTGGATGACTTGTCCATTGATGTGAATAGTGCAGGGAAGTCTCCCACTATCAGTGTGTAAGGGTCAATATGTGATTTAATCTGTAGTAGTGAAAAGTGTGAGCCTTTGTGTTTAAGAAATGCATGTTAAGAATTGAAATACCATCTCGGTGGATTTTTCCTTTAGTGAGTATTTACTCTTTTGATTACTTTTAGTTTGAAGTTTATTTTGTTAAATATTAAAATGGCTACATCAGCTTTCTTCTTAGATACATGTCTTTGAAACATCTTTTTTCCAATCCTTTACCCTGAGATACTGTTTATCCTTGATGTTGAGGCATATTTCTTGAATACAGCAAAAGAATGAATCTTGGTTTTACAACCATTCTGTAAGTCTGTGTCTTTTTATTGGGGAACTGAAACCATTGATACTGAGAAATATTAATGACCAATCATGTTGATTTCTGTTATTTTGTTATTGGTGGTGGTGGTGGTGGTGATAGTGTGTGTGTGTGTGTGTGTGTGTGTGTGTGTTTCCCTTCTTTTGATTTTCCTGGTGTGAGAGTGAGATAATTTATTCCTTTTGTTTTCATGTGTGTAGTTAACCTCCTTAGATTGGAATTTTCCTTCTAACTCCTTCTATAGGCATGGATTTGTAAATAGATATCACTTAAATTTTGTTTTATTGTGGAATGTCTCTTTTTCTCCATTGATAGTGATTAAAACTTTTGTTTAGTAGTCTGAGCTGGCACCTGTGGTTTTTAGAGTATGCAGCATATCTGTCCAGGCCCTTTTGGCTTTTAGAGTCTCCATTGAGAAGTCAGGTATAATTCTAGTAAGTTTGCCTTTATGCGTTACTTGGTCTTTTTCTTTTGCAGCTTTTGATATTCTCCCTTTGTTCTGTGTTTAGTGTTTTGACTATTATGTGTCAAGTGAACTTCCTTTTCCAGTCCAATCTATTTGGTGTTCTGTAAGCTTCTTGTACTTTATAGGCATCTCCTTCTTTAGGTTAGGGAAATTTTCTTCTTTGACTTTGTTGAAAATATTTTCTGGGTCCTTTGAGCTGGGATTTTTCTCCTTTGTCTGTTCCTATATTTTTAATTAAAAAATTTTATTTTTAAATTTAAATTCAAATTAGAAACAAGGTTTCTTCACATGTCAATCTCACGTCCCTCTCCCTTTTCCTCCCTTCCTCCCACCCCCCACCCAGTACCCCCTCCCTTCCCCAGGGAGGGTGAGTTCTTCCATGGGGGTGTCCATAGTCTGTCATTTCATCCAGGACAGGGCCTAGAACCTCCCCCAAGAGTCCAGGGTGAGAGTGCATCTCTCATTGTGGGATGGGCACCCAATGTCCATTTGTATACCAGAAATAACTACTGGTCAACTACCAAAGGCCCAATGGATTGCCTAGGCCTCCTCACTGACACCCCATTCAGGCGGTCTTGATCAGCCTCATGCTGGATTCCCAGACATCAGCCTGGGATTCAAGAGTTAACCCTTGTCAGGTCAGCTGTTTCTGGGGGTTAAACCAGCCCAGTCTTAATCCCTTTGGTCATCAGTCCTCCCTCTCTGTTACTGGCTTTCTTGAGTTCAGCTCAGTGCTTAGCCATGGGAGTCTGCCTCTTCTTCCATCAGCCACTGAATGAAGGTTCTGTTTCCCTGACTCTCTGGCCATGGGATTGTAGGCTGGCACTCCCCAGATCTATGTCTAAAATCCATATATG